>NC_081552.1:143433166-143734718 GCF_963082655.1 Stomoxys calcitrans | reverse complement strand
CACTTCAGTTTAGCTCATATTAAAAAGGGCTTGAAAAGGTTTGACCAAACCCTTTTGGGGTTTCGCTGTACTGACCTAATTGCGTGACTATTACATGTAATATGCAACCCCCAGATTTGCTGTTTTACTGCATTATAAGTGAAGTAAAAAAACTCGGTTCCCGTATGGAAACCGATTCATAAAGCGGAAGAAATGCCTTTATTTCTTAAGTTATACATACATATTCCATTAGCCAGTCAGGTATTTTTATACCCTACACCATAGAATGGGGGGGTATACTAATTTCGTCATTCTGTTTGTAAAACTCGAATATTCGTCTGAGACCCCGTAAAGTATATATATTCTTGATCGTCGAGACATTTTATGTCGATCTAGCCATGTCCGTCCGTCCGTCTGTCTGTCGAAAGCACGCTAACTTCCGAAGGAGTAAAGCTAGCCGCTTGAAATTTCGCACAATTACTTTTTATTAGTGTAGGTCGGTGGGTATTGTAAATGGGCCATATCGGTCCATGTTTTGATATAGCTGCCATATAAACCGATCTTGGGTCTTGACTTCTTGAGCCTCTAGAGTGCGCAATTCTTATCCGATTTGACTGAAATTTTGCACATAGTGTTTAAGTATCACTTCTAATAACTGTGCTTAGTATGGTTTAAATCGGTCCATAACCTGGTATAGCTCTCATATAAACCGATCTTGGGCCTTGACTTCTTGAGCCTCTAGAGTGCGCAATTCTAATCCGATTAGAATGAAATTTTGCACCACGTGTTTTGTTATGATATACAACTGTGCCAAGTATGATTTAAATCGGTCCATGTTTTGATATAGCTGTCATATAAACCGATCTGGAATCTTGACTTCTTGAGCCTCTAGAGGTCGCAATTATTATCCGATTTGCCTGAAATTTTGTACGACGGATCCTCTCATGACCATCAACATACGTGTGTATTATGGTCTGAATCGGTCTATAGCCCGATACAGTTCCCATATAAATCGATCTCTCTATTTTACTTCTTGAGCTCCCAAAGGGGGGAATTCTTATTCGAATTGGCTGACATTTTACACAGGTCTCCAACATATAATTTAATTGTGGTCTAAACTGGATCATATCTTGATATCGCTCTAATAGCAGAGCAAATCTCTTCTTATATCAATTTTTGCCTAAGAAGAGATACCGGAAAAAGAACTCGAAAAATGAGCTCCATGGTGATGGGTATATAAGATTCGGCCCGGTCGAACTTAGCACGCTTTTACTTGTTTTTATACCCTCCACCATAAGATGGGGGGTATACTAATTTCGTCATTCTGTTTGTAACTACTCGAAATATTCGTCTGAGACCCCATAAAGTATATATATTCGTGATCGTCGCGACATTTTATGTCGATCTAGCCATGTCCGTCCGTCCGTCTGTCTGTCGAAAGCACGCTAACTTCCGAAGGAGTAAAGCTAGCCGCTTGAAATTTTGCACAAATACTTCTTATTAGTGTAGGTCGGTTGGTATTGTAAATGGGCCATATCGGTCCATGTTTTGATATAGCTGCCATATAAACCGATCTTGGGTCTTGACTTCTTGAGCCTCTAGAGTGCGCAATTCTTATCCGATTGGAATGAAATTTTGCACGACGTGTTTTGTTATGATATTCAACAACTTTGCTAAGTATGGTTCAAATCGGACCATAACCTGATATAGCTGCCATATAAACCGATCTTGGGTCTTGACTTCTTGAGCCTCTAGCGTGCGCAATTCTTATCCGATTGGAATGAAATTTTGCACGACGTGTTTTGTTATGATATCCAACAACTTTGTCAAGTATGGTTCAAATCGGTCCATAACCTGATATAGCTGCCATATAAACCGATATTGGGTCTTGACTTTTTGAGCCTCTAGAGTGCGCAATTCTTATCCGATTGGAATGAAATTTTGCACTACGTGTTTTGTTATGATATCCAACAACTTTTTCAAGTATGGTTCAAATCGGTCCATAACCTGATATAGCTGCCATATAAACCGATCTTGGGTCTTGACTTCTTGAGCCTCTAGAGTGCGCAATTCTTATCCGATTGGAATGAAATTTTGCACGACGTGTTTTGTTATGATATCCAACATCTGTGCCAAGTATGGTTCAAATCGGTCCATAACCTGATATAGCTGCCATATAAACCGATCTTGGGTCTTGACTTCTTAAGCCTCTAGAGTGCGCAATTCTTATCCGATTAGAATGAAATTTTGCACGACGTGTTTTGTTATGATATTCAACAACTTTGCCAAGTATGGTTCAAATCGGTCCATAACCTGATATAGCTGCCATATAAATCGATCTTGGGTCTTGACTTCTTGAGCCTCTATAGTGCGCAATTCTTATCCGATTGGAATGAAATTTTGCACGACGTGTTTTGTTATTATATACAATTAATGTGCCAAGTATGGTTCAAATCGGACCATAACCTGATATAGCTGCCATATAAACCGATCTGGGTCTTGACTTCTTGAGCCTCTAGAGTGCGCAATTATTATCCGATTTACCTGAAATTATGTACTACGGATCCTCTCATGACCATCAACATACGTGTTTATTATGATCTGAATCGGTCTATAGCCCGATACAGCTCCCATATAAATGGATCTCTCTATTTTACTTCTTGAGCCCCCAAAGGGCGCAATTCTTATTCGAAATGGCTAACATTTTACACAGGTCTCCAATATGTAATAATATAATAATAGCAGAGCAAATCTTTTCTTATATCCTTTTATGCCTAAGAAGAGATGCCGGGAGAAGAACTCGGCAAATGCGATCCATGGTGGAGGGTATGTAAGATTCGGCCCGGCCGAACTTAGCACGCTTTTACTTGTTTAAATATTTCATGGTCAAAATGCCAATTGTGAATTATTTCCTTTTAACAAATTTGCGCAAGTATTGTAAGTGCAGAACATGATGTCTTGCCTTAAGCAGATGCCTTTCAATACTATTTTACACTTAAAGCTATGAAATTTGTTGATTATTTATGTAGGTATATTGTAAATTTTGCAAAGACAATATATACGAGGTCTGCTCAAAAAATAAGCGTTATATTACATTTTTTCAAAAGGTATTTATTTATTCATCAATAACTATCTTGTTCCCTTCAAAGTAATACTAGCTTCGTGGTTCCGTTTGTAACCCATTGAAGTAATGATCTGAGACCCAACAAACTGCCCGAGGTCTGATCAAAAAATAACCGTTATATTAAATTTTTACAGAATTTATTTATTCATCAATAACTATCTTGTCCCCCTCCAAGTAATCTCCCTCAGATATTTTGTCCATTTTTTCCGTTTTTTTCTAATCCTCGAAACACTTCCGAAACGCGCTTTTCGGTTACATAAAACTTAATACAGTTTCTATGATAGTAAAAAAAACCACCACAACACGACAAACCTTTTTATCTGTCAAAACACAAAGTCGGTTATATATCCTGGTACCAACATACCAGAAACAAGTAAAAAGGCATTAAGTTCGGCCGGGCCGAGCTTTGGATACCCGCCACCTCGGGTATACACGAAAACCCCCTTTCGTCATAATCCGGTGAAATTTAGATAACTTATGCACCCAAATTCGACACGGATATTGAGTGGACTAATAAATATAGGTCACTGTTGAATTTTGTATTTTAAATGTCAACAAAATCGGGTAATAAATAAAGCTTTTATTAGCTTCAGACCCTTAATCGGCACATCGGTCTATATGACAGCTATATCTAAATACAGTTCGATCTTTACCATATTTGGGTCGGATAGCAGGTGGCCTAAAACTACTTACTGTTCCAAGTAAATATCGGATAAAAATAAAGCTTTTATTCGCTTCCCTTTATCGGGATATCGGTCTGTATGGCAGCTATATCTAAATATAGCCCGATCCGAATCACATTTGGGACGGGTGTCGGGAGAACTAAGACTACACTGTTTCAAATTGCATCGATAAATAGAGCTTATGGACTTCGGACCCTTTATCTGCAGATCGGTCTATATGGCAGCTATATCTAAATATAGTCCGATCTGAACCACATTTAGGTTCAATGTTAGGAGGCGTAAAACATCTCATTGTTTCAAATTTCAGCGAAATCGGTTAAAAAATAAAGCTTTTATGGGCTTTAGACCTTTTATCTGGAGATCGGTCTATATGGCCGCTAACCTAAATATAGTCCGATTTGATCCATATGTAGGTCAGATATCAGGAGGCTTAAGATAACCCTCTGTTTCAAATTTCAGCGAAATCGGGTAGTAAATAAAGATTTTATGGGCTTCAGACCCTTTATCGGCAGATTGGCCCGATATGGACCATATTTGGGTCAGATGTCGGGTGGCCTTAAACTACTCACGGTTTCAAATTTCAGCGAAATCGGATGAAAAATATAGTATTTATGGGCATTAGACCCTTTATCGGAAAATTGGTCTATATAGCAGCTACATCCAAATATGGTCCGATTTGGCCCGTTCAAGAACTTAACTAACGTGCATGAAAAAGACGTATCTGTGCCGAATTTCAGCTCAATATCTCAATTTTTGAAGGCTGTAGAGTGATTACAGCAGACGGACGGACAGACACACGGACATCGTTAAATCGTCTTAGAATTGTACGACGATCCGAAATATATATACTTTGTAGGGTCGGAAATTGATATTTCGATGTGTTGCAAGCGGAATGACTAAATGAATATACCCCCTATCCTACGGTGGTGGGTATAAAAATGCGAAAATCGATCATACGTAACTCACGGAATTTGAAAATAACAATTATTTTTGATCAGACCTCGTATATATAAACCTAATTCAAACGAATCGAACGAAGGTTCCTTGATTCACTTGATCTCTTTATGCGATACTCGTCAAGACTGAAAATAATTACAAACACTTTATCGAATAATAACATCATGCACACACATTAAAAAAAAAACATTTTTTTTTGAATTTCCTAAAATGCATAGACGTAAATTGCAATGGAAGAGGTTTGTTGCTCAACTGCCCTTAAAACTAGTAGAAATAATCAAGTACTTACTAATATTCGTGTAAATCTTTCAGTTTCCTGGTGTCGTTCTTGGTCGATGCACGCGGTGGAGCAATGCGTGGTTGTCGCCATAGTGGTGTACGCATGATAATTCCATCACGCTCGACTGCGCAGCCTACACGTGTTACATGTCGCTATGTGAAGCCACAACGCACCATGCATCCTCCACAATTGATGGAGGGGGAGGCCTTGGCCAGTCGGGTTTTAGAATTGGGCCCAGTTTCTACGAAATTCATTGGACCGGTGATCATGGAAGTGCCACATTTTGCATCTCTGCGCGGAAAGGAGCGTGAAATTATAATATTGCGCTCGGACAATGGAGAGACTTGGCGCGAACACACAATTGACAATTCCGAAGAAATTATCCATGATGTGCTCCAACAATGCTTTGAACCCGAAGGTATATCGCTTTTCTTTCCACTTTTAACATACATGCATACATTTGTATGTATCTATATGAAGCTGATGGTAATTATTATTGGTTTTGCTTTACACACAGAAATTTCACAACTTGAAGAACAAGCCGGAAATCATGTGTGCCGCTTTGTAACTTATGATTTTCCACAATACTTTGCGGTTGTAACGCGCATACGTCAAGAGGTGCATGCCATAGGACCCGAAGGCGGAATGGTGTCCAGCACAGTGGTGCCACAGGTGCAGGCGGTATTCCCGCAGGGTGCTCTCACAAAGAAAATTAAAGTTGGCTTACAGGTAAATCTTTTTAAACCTCGCAAAGGTGTTGCGCCAGAAAAATTGCGTAAAATAAGCGTTAACCACGTACCAAAGAAAAAGCGTTTCTCCCTTATCTGGTAATTTGATATACTATATATGAACAACAGAGTAAAGAATCAACTACGTACTTAATATGCTATTTAGTTTTAAGCTGAAACATATTCCATCTTCACCAAACAACTTATCTAAGTTTAGTAATTTCTATTAAATATTGACTCTTAAAATAGCTCTCCCACTCTACTAAGATCGGTTTAAACCTGTTGCAAGTTAAACAAATTAGAAAAAAAATATATCCGATTGCACTGCTTATTTGGCGCTTTATGAATGGAAAAGGAAAATATGCAAGAAGATGAAAGATATATTGTTTTGTCATTTGAATAGAGTTTGACTAAAATGCGACGAATACCGAGGCAAGAAGTAATTTTGGTTAAAGCCCTGCGTAAATAATATTAGTTTGGTTTACAAGGTTTCAAACCTGAACAATTCATTTCGTTATTTCTTCTCTACTCTTTAATTTTGCACATTCCGAGTCGAGTGAGACATTTAGCCTGTCTTACTTTACTTTAATTGGCTATGACAGACAGATTTGTCCCATTATCCGAACGTCGTAGAATAGCGCCTCGATCTCTGACACCAAATTTTGAGGTTTCTCTCGCCACTTTCCATCGGTCTTTTGGCCGTCCCGGTTTGCGTGTACCATCGTGATCATCTTCAAAAGCCTCTTTCGCTGGAGCTTCTTCATTCATTTAGACAACATGACCTAGCCAACGCAGCCGTTGTATTTTAATGCGTCATACAGTTCGTGGTTCATACGACGTCGATACTCTCCATCAATGCAAACTGATCCATAAATTTTACGAAGAAGCACTGCCTCGTCTGCTTTAATAAGTATCCAAAGTAGCGTCTGTTTGCCAATATTATTCTTCGCTTTATTTCAAAACTGGTGCCATTCGTTTCAGTTACGGCGGTGCCGAGGAAGATAAAGTTGCTGACTATCTCAAAGTTGTGGTTCCCAACTTTCCCATGATATCGATGTCGTCGGCGTAGACGAGTAGCATGTGTTCCCTTGTGATTAGTGTGCCATATCTATTCACATCTGCATCTCGTATAATCTTCTCCAGCAGGATATTAAAGAGATCTCACTATAAGCTGTCTCCTTGTCTGAAACCTCGTTTGGTATTGAATGGTTCGGAGAGATTCTTTCCTATTCTTACTGAGGAACGTGTGTCAGCAAGTGCCATCCTGCAGAGTCTTATTAATTTTGCAGGGACACCAAACTCAAACATGACTTGAAATACCTTTGAACATATATGGCTATCGAAAGTGGCTTTGTAGTCAACCAAAATATGGTAGGGGTTGATTTGTCCTTCTTGGGTCTTTTAGCCCGTCAAAATCACTATGTCGTCCCAACAAATGGATGCTTTTCACTCGAATCCTTCTTTTTCATTATGAATGATTAACCTTTAATGTTTAGATATTGACCCATATCGAACTTCGGCATATACGATGGTGGATAATGCGATATCCGCAGACGTAATGCTTAAGGCGATTTTCGCAGACGTAATGCTTCAAATATGCAATGCTTTGACTGAAAATTACTTCTTGCATGGGAAAAAAATCCGAATATATTAAATTATATTAGATCTAAATGCACATTGAAGTTAAATATATTGCAACACTTTAAACTTTAAACAACAAGTATTGCCTAACTGAATTTACATATTAAATACATTGGCAAGACTTTCTCTTCGCATACTTTTTTTAGTCTAACATTTTATTTGGTATACGATTATTGCAAACAAATTTCGGGTTTAATGTTGTTTTGTTCCATACGCCATTTGGGAAAGTAATATCATCTGCTTCTCGCCAACCTTAAAGTTATTATTCAAATTGTTTCATATAATCGAAGTTCCTCCCAAGGTCTACATTTCATTTTTTTTAACATAATCGTGCTCTTCGCGCCAATACTATTAATTTGAATAAAATTATCCTAATCTTATCAAATGTAAGGCTAGGCAAACCTAATTCACTTGACCCCACATTCTGATGTCAAATTTGTACCGTACACATTGATACTTCACTTGAACCAGAATTTCGTACACTCCTATACACCCAAAAGGCGGATGGGGGTAAAATACAAATCTGGGTACTTTACCCGCGATCCTTTTGGGATTTTTGTGTGTATAGTAGGGTCTTGCATAGGGAATTCCCGGGATAATTTATTATCCCGAATTATGGTCATTCTAACGAAAAGTAGTAAAAAATAAATGCAAATAAACTCTTTTTTCTTATGACGATTAACGCATGAAGTGAAACAAAAAAGTTAAAGTCTTAAGTAAAACCACATTAATTCAGGTATCGCTGACAAAGTCTTTAAGTTCTACCCAATGGTGAAATGTGTTAGGGGTTTTGACCGACCAACATCAATAAGAAATATTTGTTTTAAAATTGGAGTGTATAGTTTTATTCGTTCGAAAGATGCGTCCTTCCAACAGTCGAATGTTACGAACAGAGTAATGAAGTGAGTATAGCACCACCCAATGCTGTACGATAGAAAACGACAAAATTTTCGAAAATTCCAAACGCCTTTTCAAGTTGAGCTCTCAATGTAAGAACTCCATAAACAGCTCATAACATTCAATAATGGATATTCCTTCATTATCCGGCCTACATTTCTTTTATTTCCGCTTAGTAAGCCGCAGTTCACGTATTTCAGCTGATACCATATGTAAAATTTAGAAGCAAATTAAGCATTGAAATGTAATAACTCTAGCAATTTTGAGTGTTTACAGTGTTAAAACTGTGTATTGCTGCATGTTTATGACACGTGTAAAATTGATATTTAAAACAAGTGGTCGTTTATGTTTCAAAATAATCGTCGAAAAAAGTTTATAAAAAAATTCAAGGGTAATTTGAATTAATATAATGTTTGTGGCCAAAAACGTTGGCTTATACGTAAAAACCCCTAGAGTATAGGTATATAGAGTGCACTTAGATTATTCCCTTAATCATTATAAGGACAAAATGAGTAGCTTGGCGTATCGCTCAGAATTTGTCACTTCTCCATTGCCCAAGTAACTGAGGCCCAAAAATATCTCTAAAACCTGGGTTTGATTTGCTAGTAGAGAAGTACTGGTAGCTAAGTCACATTGCCTCAAATGTGAGAGCCATACTTTTCCATTTTGTTCGTTGAATACCCTAACAACTCCTAGAAAAGATATATTTGATTACCAAAATATTTCAAGTCTTTCAACCCATGTGTGTCTGTGTCTCTATTTATCTATCGAAAGCAAGTTATCGTCCGATTGATCAAATCAAGTCTTTTTGTATTGTTCTTGATTATTTGATCTTTAAATAAAGTAAATAGAACAAAAAATTCTCATCCCAATCGAATTAAATTTTGCATATCTATGGCCGCATTGGAGGTCGCCGTGGCGCCTGGCCTTTGTTCGAATCGCGGACTGAACATCACTAAAATATTTGATTATCCCCTTACAAATGCTGGCGAGATTTGTTCAAGCTTCTCCAACAATTGGTACTCGGCATAAAAAAGGAGGCCAGGTCCCATATCATTGAGCTTTAACTTGAATAGGACTGCACTCAGGTTGATACAATTGCCAATAACGGATTTATAACAACTTCAAAAAAGGCCTTTGTCAAGTTTTTTTTTTACTTCTGCTGTAAAGTAAGACAAAATCGAGTTATCTCTTTTTATATTAAACCATCGATATTGAGTTCCACTATGCCTCCTAACACCAGTGCTATAATTCATATGTTTCTTGGGATTTTTAACATTCATTTTATTCGATTAATTGTTCATTTGAAAATGTAGCATTTGAAATTTTGGATTATTTGAAAATCTACTAATGAGGATTAAACGAATTCCGATTGATCGATTGTACACCCTTGACTCATTTGGTTTTGGAAACCATCTGAACCCTACACACCAGATGAGATTAGAAATCCAATAATTTTTTGATACTTGGTTCCAAATGATTTGAATTTAGTTCAACAAGTTATAAACGTGGAACAAAATAGCACATGCAACACACATGATTTGCGAAAGAAATATAAATTTGTTCGATACCTAAAAAACTCAAATAAACTGAAACTTAAAATGGCGTGTGCACCGCAATTGGCTGTATCGACCACGAAGTAGCGCCTTGTCTGCAATACTGCGACACGCATGCGCAGTCCTACTTGTTAAAATAGTAGTATTCCCATGGGATAGTAATATTTAAGCAATGAGAGCGATTTGCAATTACCGTAAAAGGAATCACGAGTGTACCAATTAATAGTTAAATGATGCACAAATTCGGAAAATTATGCGTATCTTTTACAAAGAATCAATATACACATACACACAATAAATTACCGATTATGGATCTGGAGAACATATGTTATCCGTAACATGAAAAGCAAAAAAAAAAAAAAAAACAATCAGAACAAACCAACACATATTGTAGTAATAAGTCCATTTATGTACGAGTATTTTAAATATTCTATTACTGAACAGTGTGACGCTAGTCATTAGATTATATATTCTTAAACTTAAGAATGCAATTTTTGTGCTATCTCTTAACATCTTTATTGTATCCCCAATTTTTATTCCTACAAGACGATAACTGGAATTATTATCACCCAATAAATTTAGTTACAAATAAAACAAAACAAAAAACTTTAATTGAGAGAAAAACTCATTTGGCTGTTCTATATTTTCTGTGTTTAATTGAACCCATTTCGGTTGATCGAAATGAATGCAACGAATGCCCTTGTGTTCATACAACCAACGCTCTTCTAGATAAATCGAAACTATTTGACTAGAGCATGGGAGTAATTTTTCAATAACTAACAGATGGAAAAGGGGTCTGGTGAAACGGAAGTGCCACCATTTGGAAAGCTTAATACAGAAAGAAAATGATTTTTCAACGGCCGTTTTATGTATCGTACCGTACATACTATAATTACTTATGTTTTCGTTTTCTGTTTTCTGTTTCCTTCTCACTTTTTTTCCCCCAAAATAATATTGTTTTGCCATCATCATCTATGCATTGCTCTTTGGTTGCTTTTATCCATTTTCGTTTTTTGTTTTTCACAAGTAGGATTGTATGTAGTTGACGTTTGTTTTCTGTTTCTTATTTGATAACTAAATTTATTGGGATCTAAATGGATTTGAACATTTTTTCCTTGTAATGAGATGACAGAGTCCTAAGCTTTTTTTTTACATGCGATCATACGAATTAAGAGCTAAGTGGTGCAATATTTTTAAGATCAAACCCCAAAGAATATAAATGTTCATAACCATTTTTTTCCTATTTTAAATCTCATCTGCAAAGGGTGTTACGAATGATGAACATTGTGTATAATACTCGTATGCATATTCTTCTTCTTCTGATGTAAGGTAGTTGTTAATTAGATATGTATAAATAAAAAACAACAACAAAGACAATTATATGAAAACGCTTACGGCGCATACTTTTGTAGGTTATATGTATATTTTTTTTCGTTATTGTTCTTTCTTTTTGAAGCACTATGATCCTGTTCGATTTCTCTCTCACACTCTGCTGAATGTAATTGAGAGAGGCAAAAGAACAAATAGAAGCTCAAACAAAAACATTTTATATTTTGTTATATTATAATATATATATAAATATATATGTGTACATATACAGAAGATTATGGTAAATTAAGAGGCCACTAAGTAACAAAAACAAAAAAGAAAAATCATTTTTTTCATGTATTTAGCTCCAAATTATGTGACTTCTTTTTTTTGTTTGTTTTTCGAAATAGGCACAACCGGTTGATCCAGATTTAACTGCAAAACTGTTAGGACGTGGGGTTGCAGTATCGCCAATAGTTACTGTCGAACCACGTCGTCGTAAATTCCACAAGGCAATAACTTTAAGTATGCCTGCACCAAAGGCTCACAGTCAGGGTATGATAAATCAATATTCAGGCAATACACCTACTCTTCGTTTGCTGTGCTCCATCACCGGTAAGTACTATTAGTTGCCTCTTTCTTAGATACATATCTGTCCGTCTTGTTTGTGTTTATTATTCGTGTCATTTTATTGTTTCCTTCGGTTTTAAATTCAGCATTTACGTTTTGAAAAAAAAAACACGCACACACATACATATTTGACCGAAAACAAAAAGAAGAAAAAATGAAAAAAGAACAGAATTACTAAAAAACTAAGGCAACATCTCTCCAAAAGCCAATTTTTGCCAGGCATTGATTTCATTTAATTTGATGTTGTTTATGTTAATTCTGATTAATTTTATTGTGTTATTTTTTTTTCTTTGTTGTTTTTCTGTTTGTTAATGTAATTACACTTTATTTCGTTGTATTGGGCTCGGTTTGAGGATTTTTTTTTACCATATAACAAAAATAGTTGTTTCCCCCGTAAGCAAAAGCTTTCACCAAAACTACTACCCACGTAGAGAACTCGAACAATACAATCTACTCACTAATTTTGCTTCCACCAATACCAAATGCTAACAGACTGGCTCGAGATGCAACTTGAATTACCGTGTCTACTTTAAACTTCAATTCGTTTGTAAACTAGGCAAACATACCTGTTATTTCATTTGTTAGAAATCCGTTTAGAAAAAATGCAATGGTACACAAGAGAATATGAAAGCTTTAATCTATTACACTTGCATTTGCATCTATACATATCTGGTATATGATATGTATTGTATGTACATGTGTTTGTACATATATAAATGCATATGTATATGTATGTTAACATATATATTATGCATATTTGGTAGTTATGACTGTGAACTAACTTTTTAATAGTCCCATGTAATATGCTTGATACAACATACCCATATAATAAACAAATTATAATCTACCTTCTCATACACCCACCTCCGTTTCTATCTCTCACCATTAGTGTGGGTGATTAACATAAACGCTAATATTCCCTCATAAACATACATACATTCATATATATATACTATATAGAATAGAGTGCAACGAATAGCAAGCAATAGCGACATCATCGTCTTTCTCATGGATAGTCTGTTATTCTCTTTTTGAAATAATCCTTAAAATAACACATTTAACTGTTAATGTTCAACTCACTTGGTTGCTATTGTTACGTGTTGTTGTTGTTGTTTTCCTTCTCATACATACGTATGTGTTATAGAATTTCGATGGAAGCTACTTATTACTCCCCCTCTCCCCCCCATCCATCGGTAACATTTGATTGGACTTTATATTCTGTAATATGTAAAAGTATTTGTAATTTTTTACAATAGCTAGTGGAACATACCTTATATTATATATACAAATACATATGCGTTTTTATGTACATACTACCTACAATTTACATACATACAAAACATAATTATTACAAGCGTTTATTTCGTCAATGGTCGAATGGTACGATATTGCAGTAATTATTATCTATTCATCTAACTAACTATCTATCTATCTATCTATCACTTCCAGTCATAATACATGTATACAGACTGTTTTCCCTCATTCCTGAATGTTATTCAACTTGATTTCATTGTTAGTGTTCAGATTTTATGAGTGTGTGTGGATGTGTGAATGGAATTGATTGCGTTTCTTTGAAATGTCATTCGCAACAGACACGACTGCAATTAACAATTTTCGTCGGCATTCTAATAACTTTCTCAACAATTAAACATACATAATAGTGGCAGTATATAAACAAGCAGCATTTCTCTGCCCCGTACCAACGCACTTACACTAATTTAATTGACAACAATCTGAAAATTTAATGTGAGTGTTGTTTTACAATAACACGATGTTTCAGCAACTAGCAGACCTAGGTACATCCATGTACTAAACGATTGAAATACAATGTGTTGCTTATCTTAGCTGTGTTCTACTGTTCTGCTTTTTATGAACTCTGGGCGGGTGTTTCTATTAGGTTTTTTGCCACTGGGCACAATAAGGGATGCTTTTTTAAGAGCTATAGGAAAGTTTAAAAAAAAACACATTAAATTCAGAAAAATGCACGAAATCTTTATTTCAATCGATAGTACGGTCATTATAATGGAATGTTTGAAGATTATTGAATGACTCTCAAGTTCAATTATCAAAGTTGAAAATTCTTGAATTGAATTTTTAATGCGTGCGCATAGTATGTAATTGCGCCTTACGTCCATTGTTATGCGTGCTGTGTGGCATGTGGCACCATCTTGTTGAAACCACTTGTCATGGTAGTCAAGGTCTTACATTTTGGCCAAATTAAAGTTGGATATCATTGGATATGGTGGGGTAGCGCCCACCATTCACAGTTACGGTACGATACGCATTATCTTTGAAGAAGTATGGTGCAATGATCCCACCAGCCCATAAACCGCATCAAACTGTTACTTTTTCCGGATGCATTGGTAGCTTCTGCAATGCTTCTGGCAGATCTTCACTCCAAAATCGACAATTCTCCTTATTTACGTGCCCATTGAGCCAGAAATGAGCTTCGTCGTAAAATGGAAGAAGCTCGCGATGAACTTTCTTTAGCACGTATGGCGATTCATGGTTAATTTATAGATTAAACTGAAGATGTTTGACAGTGGAACAAAACACGAAAGGTGCGTGAGCTGTTTAAACCAGTGTTGTCAAAATGATAATAGCTAAAAAATCACCCTTTACATCATGGCTTGCAGTAAATTGAAAAATAGGCCAGAAATGTCTAGGAAGCCTTATCAATGCTATATATAACATTTAAAATCATCACAAGGTTACAAATACATTAATCACAAGAGACATTTTTGAATAGAGAGTAACATACACATCATATTAAACCTTTTTTTTAGATGCTCACAAATCATGCTACGTAAACTGTACATCGAAATAGCTACAGCTGAATCGTATTGAATTTTAAATCTACTTTCGCAAGTAGCAAACAATGTATAACTAAATATCATTCGTAAGCATTAAAATGAACATAGCATAGAGATCAAATAGCAGAGTTCAAAACTGCCATAGCATCAACGCCAGACATAATGATGCATTATTGCTTTTCATGTTTATAAAACATGTCTATTTAACACAGCAAGAATTCTCAAATTTTGGTGAATATTGGCAGTTGTCTCCTAATGGGTAATAAATTGGCTTGTCCACATTTTACTTAAATTTGGCAGTTTAATCTGTTAATGCTAGAGGGAGGATCCATAGTTTTGTGTAACATCGTCTTATTTCATCGTTATTCCGGCCTAGAAAAATATTTACAGTCTTGTGGAGAAAGAATCCATATGTGCAGTATATCACGCAGATGTGATCGTATCCATTATTTAATACACACATGCATATTTACATATACATATCAGTATAACAGCATTATTTCAATGAAATTTGTCTATATGTGTGTTCATATCATAATTTATCATAACTTCGCCCACTTGAATACTTGTGTATTCAAATGACATATTCGCTTAAACACATGCCCAAACATGTACATACTTTATAAATGAATACATGTGTGTATGTGGGATAGTGTGTGTTTATCAGCAATAACAGTGTAAAAATAATACATTCATGATTATTTAGTTTCCGTATCGATTTCCTTTTCGTTTTCGGTTTTTTTCCGTTTTGTTCTTGTTTTCGATTTCAATTCCTTTTCATTTCGTTTTATATTTACTTTTCTATATTTTTTTTTTACTTACGGTATGAGTTATTTATGTGTTCATTTTTGTCTTATGTTCCATTTGGAATAATTAAAAATAAATAACAACAACTAAAACCGAATATTAAAATCCGTTTACGATTTTTTTTCGTACTGATGCGTTTTACTGCATTTATGCACGCATTCCGTTCCATTCTGTTTAAATTTCATCATAATGAAGGTGTGTTTCGGAAAAGATCTCTAAAAGGTAATTAGATAACAACTACATCACATCAATAAAAACAACAACATCAACAAAACTCAAATTCTTGTAAAAAAAGAGAAGAAAAAAAAAACAAATAAAAGCAATTTAGTTCAACTTAACCATGAAGTTCAATTTATTCTTTCCATTTTCTTTTTCAAACTACTACTATTCTAAAATCCAAACAACAAAGTAAACCTCATCCGTTAGTTCCTTTCCGTTTCGTTTTGTTTGGTTTGGTTTCATTACGTTCCACTTTATTCATATTTATTTCCGTTTCCGTTACTACTAAAAGTAATTTGTTTATTTAAAATCGAAATAAAAACAAAATATGGCAAATAACATAACAAAGCAAAGATTAGAGAAGAAATCGAATAAAAATTCTGCATAGATTTTGAAATAAAGACAAATCATACGAACTGTTGCGATTTCGAATGTATTTTTTTTAATAAGTTGACTTTGGCAACAACCTCGAAAAAAAAATTAAATACCATTTACAACAGCAATAATAGTTCTACTCAACAACAAAATATGAATATAAAATAATATATATTTACTATTCTATCTTAAAAGCTTCGACGCAAATTTATTCTCTTTAATTATTTCATATTTTCCTGTTACTTTTACATTAACTTTTTGTTTTCGTTTTATTGTACAATTGTTTTCCTCTTTATTTGATTTTTTTTTTAATAATTTCCCTTGGTTTATATTCGTTTGGTTTGTTTGTTGTTTTGTTTGCAAAATATTTATTGTTTGTTTTTTTTTCGTTCAAATGGAATCAATTAATCAATGTAAACAAACAAGCTCTTCACAAGAAGTTACATTAAAATATTTTCAAATTCTTTCTGCAAGTAAAACAATGAACTTATGATGAGAACTCTTCGCCACCACCAAAGTGTGTTTATAAATTTAGATACAAAGTTATTTCAAAGTCTTTCACATACAACTGTGTTAGTTTGCTATACTCTTTGCGTTGCAGTGCAATTTTTGTTTTTCTTGTTTTGAATGACTATTCCTAATATGCAGGCCAGAGAGTTAAAATTGAATTGTTTGCAGAATTCAGCTTCAGTGGCATATTTGTCTATGTTGTACATACCTAATATACATATATTGCAAGTAGGTTGCGTTTTCATCAGTCGGTTCATTGTTGTTCAAGCGTTACAAAGTAAATGATTACAATATTTGTATCTTTGTTTAGATTTTGGTTTTAAAGACACGACAATCTGTAAAATAACACATAAACATTTTTCAATTACTACCAGCACAAGCAACTTGTTATCTTACTTTTTTGTAATCAAATTCAATTCTGAAAGAGTTCCTCTTTGGGCCCTACATTTCTCACATTGTTCGCCCTGTTTAATAACAAAAAACAAAAACAAAAAAAAAAAAAATAACAAAACAAATCAGAAACATCACACTCACAGACATAAACAGGATATCGTTTTATATAAATTTCTTGTTTATGTATACATATATTTGTTTTTTTTTTTTTCATTTACTTTTATAAACGCTATTTTTATTATTTTGATTTCTTTTAATAATTTTCTTTAATTTTTATTTTGTCCATAACAAAATTTTGTGAACACTATTTAATTCATTACTACTGTTAAGAGTATAAAACTAATGACAAGGATTTCATGAACTCCGTCTCAATTGAATTTTTGCAACGCAGAATTTTTTTGCATTTACATTTGACATCAAATTCAGATGGTATCAATACTTTATGAATATTTGTCTATTTACTACCTATGCTTAACAATATATTTGTTTGTTATTTCAGTTTTATTAGAATATATGTAATTTTAAAAGAAAAAAAAAACATATATATCAATTATTTTTCTTTTAAAACAAATTATTCTTTTATGGCCCCAAAGAGAACTTTTCTGAAACAAAACATCTTTCTGAAATTCGTGTGACTATTTTCAAATAAAAATGCAAAAAGTTGTTTTCTAGTTACGCCTTCTTCATTTCGATTACGTGTTTAGTTCGATTCCGATGTTTTTTTGTTTGGTTTTTGTTTCTTGTGAATTTCGTTCAATTTTATTTACATTTCCCACACTTACAACGAACATAAGATATTATAATTATTATTATTATTATTGTTAGCCATATGAAAATATTATTATTACAAAAGTTCACTCTCATAAACTTCGCATGCTAATTTTTTCAAAATTATATTTTTTATTATGCTAATACAAAGGAAGCAAGAAACTGCGCTTATGTTTAACCTTGTGACATATACGTATACATCTAGTTATACTGTAAAAATGGCTAATGCAATTTTATTCTTAAAAATAATCTCGTACTATTGCCACAATTTTTTGCAACACAACATAATTAAAAACTTCTTACTATTGTATTTTATATTTTATTTGGTATCCCGTTCACATGTAAACGTTCCTCAACACAATGGATTAGTTAGATTAGATTGTAGTTTATGCCCTGCCCTTACCTACATACTCGTACTACTCGGCTGTGGTTTTATGAGTGCGATAATTAATAGAGATAGGCGATGGGTAAATAACCAAAAGGTATTTACCCGGTAAATTGGGTAAATACCCGGGTATTTACCCATTTATACCCAAAAGCTGGGTATATATAATTTTGCAGATATCTTGGGTATACAAATATTTTCCAAACAATCTTTGATGATTTTGTATTCTTTGCATATAAACCTGATCTTCTGATTTCATAAAATCGCATTTAGTTCAAATTTTAAAAAATGCTCAAAAATGTTAATATATCAAAAAAAAAACTTTATATTCCATCTTGTTTTTTTTTTTTTTTTATTTTATAAGCATGTAACATACAACTTTTAAAAAATTTTGTACAATTTGCTAATTTTTGATCGAATTTAAATAACTACTACTATTATATTTATGCTTTTAAACAAAAAATGTACACCAAAAATTGGCAAATTTAAATTTTTTATGGCCCAATTGTTGTTTAGAAGTTAAAAAATTTTTAATGGTTTTGTTCAAAAGTTTAAAAGTTTTACTTTAATATCAGCAGACAGGCCCGATTTTCCGATTTCCTGCAGACAAACTAATATGCGACTTAAATAATTTTTGTTTGTATGAATTGTGCTGGAAAAACATAATTTAATAGGAATTCCCCTTTTTATCAATTGCATATTGCGACACAACACAAATCGGAATCAAAACGTCGCAAATCAAAACGACTAAAACTAGGTCGAAGAAATACATGGAAAGTCACACAATAGTGAAAAGTGTCGAAAAAATTCGAATAAAGTCAAAAAGTCGTTACAAGTCGAATTGGGAGTAAGTTACGAATATGACACTAAAATTTGTGTCCAAGTATCTAGGTGGCGCTTTACCTCCTAAAATCACCTCAAATAGGTTAATTGACCCATTATGAGAATATGGGA
Organism: Stomoxys calcitrans; assembly: GCF_963082655.1. NCBI lineage: Eukaryota > Metazoa > Arthropoda > Insecta > Diptera > Muscidae > Stomoxys > Stomoxys calcitrans. The sequence continues at coordinate 143,715,711 of NC_081552.1, read as the reverse complement.
CTCAAATGAAAGGTATTTGAGAGAAGAAAACGAATATCCAATTTTGGGGCCAAGTGTATGGGGCGATATGTGTGAGGGGCCATCGCACCCTCAAAAAGAAATCCTAATTTGCAAAAACGCTGGATTTTGGAGATGGCTGATGCGATTTAAGCTAAAATTTTTTGCACTCTAACCCCTAGAAACAAAAAATTGGTATCCATTGCTCCGGTGGTGTGTCTAGGGTTTCCCAGATTCCCAGAAATGCGTCTTTTATGGGTGCATTTAAAACTCTTAATTGACAGATCGGTCAATTATATCTAAATGGGCTCCGATCTGGGCCATATTCGCTTCGGATATGGGGAGGCTCAATATAACTCACCATTTAAAATTTCAGTGAAATCGAGTACTAAATGTGATTGTAAAAGCTTTAATATTCCAATTTTTAAATGCAGACCATAGACAACAATAGTATACCGCGCTTATTTTTGTTAATTGAAAAAAGGCAAAAGTCAACATTTTGATAATAAAAAACAGTCGAAAGTCAACTTTTTGATTATCAGAAAAAGTCGACTTTTGATTATCAAAAAAATTCGAAAAGTATACTTTTCAATTTCACTTTAGGTTCCTACACTCGACGCCTTTGCGCTAGCCCCTCACTCATTCCGTTATTTCCACATGCAAGACCGTAGTATGGCCAGGCAGTCGAACAGATCTCAGTCCCTGGTTCCTCAATATAGACCCCCCAGTCTCACTCTGTCCCCTAGTTATACACACAGAGAAAACTCTGTGTATTATGATCTTCCAGATGGCAATACCAGGGTCCCGTCAATGCGCCGCTGGCGACAGTGCCAGGCACTCAGCCATTGTGTCATCTTACCAAATTCGATCCGAAACCTCTTCCAATTCATTCAGGTTTCTGTCGCCACCTTGATTATCCCGCGCCAATCCTGTTATAGTTTCTAAATATCTGCCTGTACACTTCAACATAACATTTATCGTGGCACACAATTTTAAATGACAAATAAAGTTCATATTTTTCTAGCCGAAGGAGCACTTAGACTACCTCATGTTAAAAAATCGTGTTTTTCGGTCACGATATCCTAGCAGAATGTCATTTCTACTTAAAAGATGTGAATATGAATAGTTTTTAATGAGTTAAATTTACAAAGATCATCTGCCAGAACATTACCTCAAACTAATACCACTCATATCGTGCCACATTGTCGATCAATCAATGTGTAACGCGGCCAGGCGATACCTTTTTATACCCTCCACCATAGGATGAGGAGCATATAAATTTCGTCATTGCGTTTATTAAACAATTCAAAATTGCCCATGAACATTCCACATCAATGAGTGCTGTCCGATTCAAGTTTAAGCTCAATGATGAGGGGGCTCCTTTTTATAGCCGAGCTCGAACTGAGTGCCTCTTTGGGGATAAGTTTTTTTGCATGGTTGTCATTCCATTTTTATACCCTACACCACTACTGGTGTACAGGGTATTATAACTTGGTGCATGTTTTTTGTAACACTCAGAAGTAACAGAGCTAGACCCGTTGATAAGTATACCGATCGACTTAGAATCACTTTCTGATTCGATTTGTATCCGTCTGTCTGTCTATATATGTCCATTTTGAGCAATATTGCAATAATATGGTAATTTGTCAACCGATTCTCTTAAAATTTGACAGGAATGATTTTCTTATGACTCTCGGCTTACTAATGAGTTTCTTAGAAATCAGTTCAGATTTGGTAATATCTCCTTTATAAATATAAAAGGCAACCATATTTAGGGATGGGCCAATCCTTGTGTTGTAGTCTGCCAACTGGCAGCTCTATTGTAAAGCTTGACTTTTTCAAGTTATACCTTACTCAGAGCGTTGTGACATTTGTGTTGTGTACAGTAATTTAAAGGTTCATCTCGCCCAAAAAAAGGAATGAAATCGTGAACATTTTCGTACGATTATTTTTTACAACTTTCGACGTGGATTAACTTAACTACAGTACATCGATGAACTTAACTAAATTTTTGGCGATGAAGCTCCATCAAGGGTCAGTGTGAATTCAACTGAGGTCGTAGTTCACTCCAAGACGAATTTCGTGAAGGTCGTCCGAAATTAGTTGTTGTTCCAAAAACCATTGATGCTGTACACCAACTGATATTGCAAGATCGCCATGTGACCTATAGTGAGATTGAGATAACCTTAGGCATTAGTGGGATCAGCGTACGTTCAATATTGCATGAACATTTGGCCGTCAAATTTTGTTCGCGTTGGATCCCACACAATTTGTCAATCGCTTAAAAAAGGCTCGTCGTCGATTGGTCGAAAGAAATGCTCCAAAAATACGATCGCGGTGCTTCAAAACACGTCTATGACATCGTGACAGGCGATGAATCGTGGATTTACGCGTATGAGCCCGAAAGTAAACAGTAGTTGACTGTATGGTTGTTTCAAAATGAGCCAAATCCAACAAAAGCTTCTCGCGCATGAAGCACTTCCGAGCAAATGATCGCCTGTTTTTTCGAAAAAACTGGTCAAGTCGCAATCGTACCACTAGAACAATGCAGAACAGTCAATTCTGAGTGGCACACAATTATTTGTTTGCCAGTTGTCTTCCAAGAAACCAGGAAAACCAACCGCCGAAGACGGACCACTCTTCACCACGACAATGTGACAATATGAGAGCTCGCACATCGGCTTAAACAACTGCACTTTTGAGCACTCAAAACATCGTTTTGATGAGTCATCCACCGTATAGTCCTGACTTGGCACCGAATGACTTCTGTTATTCCCGTACGCAAAAAATAAAAGAAAGATAAACCTGAAGAAGCGGTTGATGCGTTCAGAATGCTTGTGTTGCAGGTACCTCAAAATCAGAGTGGCAAAAGTGCTGCGACAATTGGTTCAAACGCATGCGAAAGTGTATAGATCTTAATGGGGAATATTTTGAAAAACAATAAAGCGATTTTCGATGGCTAATATTTGTTTTTGCGTTCTCTTATCCCGAAATATGAAAGGCAACCCTAGTACATATATCGTCCGATTTTCACTTCTAGAGCTAAGGCAACCGCATTTATTGACCAATCTTCCCAATCTTCTTTGCACAACGCTCTGCTTAACGGCAGCCGGTTGTACGTACCGGATTGACCCGTTGAAATCCTTTAACGACAAGGGCTGCCACCTCAGTGTACAACCCACTGCTACAACAACAATTACCACAATATTTAAGAAGTTTGGTCGAAATCGATTCAGATTTCGATATAGCTCCCATATATATCTTCGTCCACTTTTAATTTTGTCATTTTTCAACCGATTGTCACAAAAATAAGCATAAACAACTCTTTTAAAATAGATTACATTTTTGTTAAATTTTATAAAAATCGGTTCAGATTGATTTTTCTTCCATATACATCGCCCTATTTTCACTTACAGAGCGTAGTTATCAAAATTATAACATATTTGCTCGAAATTTGATACGGATACTATAACCCATTTGAAAACCTCCGCCGAGGCCCATCAAGATGGCTCAGATTTTGATAAAGCTCCCAAATGGAACTTATAGGGTAGATGTAGGATATAATATATAGTCGTCAACGCCGGACTTTTGCCTTTGCTTTCTGGTTTCAAATGGCATAGTATCTCACAAGTGTCGCCAGCATTAGGTGGAGGTTAACTAGCGCTGAAAATTTTTGCTGCGACATAGGCGGACATGCTAACATCGGCGCTACGGCGGCCTTCCGTTTTTGGTGTGTCTAGGGTTTCCCAGATTCCCAGAAATGCGTCTTTTATGGGTGCATTTAAAACTCTTAATTGACAGATCGGTCAATTATATCTAAATGGGCTCCGATCTGGGCCATATTCGCTTCGGATATGGGGAGGCTCAATATAACTCACCATTTAAAATTTCAGTGAAATCGAGTACTAAATGTGATTGTAAAAGCTTTAATATTCCAATTTTTAAATGCAGACCATAGACAACAATAGTATACCGCGCTTATTTTTGTTAATTGAAAAAAGGCAAAAGTCAACATTTTGATAATAAAAAACAGTCGAAAGTCAACTTTTTGATTATCAGAAAAAGTCGACTTTTGATTATCAAAAAAATTCGAAAAGTATACTTTTCAATTTCACTTTAGGTTCCTACACTCGACGCCTTTGCGCTAGCCCCTCACTCATTCCGTTATTTCCACATGCAAGACCGTAGTATGGCCAGGCAGTCGAACAGATCTCAGTCCCTGGTTCCTCAATATAGACCCCCCAGTCTCACTCTGTCCCCTAGTTATACACACAGAGAAAACTCTGTGTATTATGATCTTCCAGATGGCAATACCAGGGTCCCGTCAATGCGCCGCTGGCGACAGTGCCAGGCACTCAGCCACTGTGTCATCTTACCAAATTCGATCCGAAACCTCTTCCAATTCCAAAATTGCCCATGAACATTCCACATCAATGAGTGCTGTCCGATTCAAGTTTAAGCTCAATGATGAGGGGGCTCCTTTTTATAGCCGAGCTCGAACTGAGTGCCTCTTTGGGGATAAGTTTTTTTGCATGGTTGTCATTCCATTTTTATACCCTACACCACTACTGGTGTACAGGGTATTATAACTTGGTGCATGTTTTTTGTAACACTCAGAAGTAACAGAGCTAGACCCGTTGATAAGTATACCGATCGACTTAGAATCACTTTCTGATTCGATTTGTATCCGTCTATCTGTCTATATATGTCCATTTTGAGCAATATTGCAATAATATGGTAATTTGTCAACCGATTCTCTTAAAATTTGACAGGAATGATTTTCTTATGACTCTCGGCTTACTAATGAGTTTCTTAGAAATCAGTTCAGATTTGGTAATATCTCCTTTATAAATATAAAAGGCAACCATATTTAGGGATGGGCCAATCCTTGTGTTGTAGTCTGCCAACTGGCAGCTCTATTGTAAAGCTTGACTTTTTCAAGTTATACCTTACTCAGAGCGTTGTGACATTTGTGTTGTGTACAGTAATTTAAAGGTTCATCTCGCCCAAAAAAGGAATGAAATCGTGAACATTTTCGTACGATTATTTTTTACAACTTTCGACGTGGATTAACTTAACTACAGTACATCGATGAACTTAACTAAATTTTTGGCGATGAAGCTCCATCAAGGGTCAGTGTGAATTCAACTGAGGTCGTAGTTCACTCCAAGACGAATTTCGTGAAGGTCGTCCGAAATTAGTTGTTGTTCCAAAAACCATTGATGCTGTACACCAACTGATATTGCAAGATCGCCATGTGACCTATAGTGAGATTGAGATAACCTTAGGCATTAGTGGGATCAGCGTACGTTCAATATTGCATGAACATTTGGCCGTCAAATTTTGTTCGCGTTGGATCCCACACAATTTGTCAATCGCTTAAAAAAGGCTCGTCGTCGATTGGTCGAAAGTAATGCTCCAAAAATACGATCGCGGTGCTTCAAAACACGTCTATGACATCGTGACAGGCGATGAATCGTGGATTTACGCGTATGAGCCCGAAAGTAAACAGTAGTTGACTGTATGGTTGTTTCAAAATGAGCCAAATCCAACAAAAGCTTCTCGCGCATGAAGCACTTCCGAGCAAATGATCGCCTGTTTTTTCGAAAAAACTGGTCAAGTCGCAATCGTACCACTAGAACAATGCAGAACAGTCAATTCTGAGTGGCACACAATTATTTGTTTGCCAGTTGTCTTCCAAGAAACCAGGAAAACCAACCGCCGAAGACGGACCACTCTTCACCACGACAATGTGACAATATGAGAGCTCGCACATCGGCTTAAACAACTGCACTTTTGAGCACTCAAAACATCGTTTTGATGAGTCATCCACCGTATAGTCCTGACTTGGCACCGAATGACTTCTGTTATTCCCGTACGCAAAAAATAAAAGAAAGATAAACCTGAAGAAGCGGTTGATGCGTTCAGAATGCTTGTGTTGCAGGTACCTCAAAATCAGAGTGGCAAAAGTGCTGCGACAATTGGTTCAAACGCATGCGAAAGTGTATAGATCTTAATGGGGAATATTTTAAAAAACAATAAAGCGATTTTCGATGGCTAATGTTTGTTTTTGCGTTCTCTTATCCCGAAATATGAAAGGCAACCCTAGTACATATATCGTCCGATTTTCACTTCTAGAGCTAAGGCAACCGCATTTATTGACCAATCTTCCCAATCTTCTTTGCACAACGCTCTGCTTAACGGCAGCCGGTTGTACGTACCGGATTGACCCGTTGAAATCCTTTAACGACAAGGGCTGCCACCTCAGTGTACAACCCACTGCTACAACAACAATTACCACAATATTTAAGAAGTTTGGTCGAAATCGATTCAGATTTCGATATAGCTCCCATATATATCTTCGTCCACTTTTAATTTTGTCATTTTTCAACCGATTGTCACAAAAATAAGCATAAACAACTCTTTTAAAATAGATTACATTTTTGTTAAATTTTATAAAAATCGGTTCAGATTGATTTTTCTTCCATATACATCGCCCTATTTTCACTTACAGAGCGTAGTTATCAAAATTATAACATATTTGCTCGAAATTTGATACGGATACTATAACCCATTTGAAAACCTCCGCCGAGGCCCATCAAGATGGCTCAGATTTTGATAAAGCTCCCAAATGGAACTTATAGGGTAGATGTAGGATATAATATATAGTCGTCAACGCCGGACTTTTGCCTTTGCTTTCTGGTTTCAAATGGCATAGTATCTCACAAGTGTCGCCAGCATTAGGAGGAGGTTAACTAGCGCTGAAAATTTTTGCTGCGACATAGGCGGACATGCTAACATCGGCGCTACGGCGGCCTTCCGTTTTTGTCTGAAAATTTACATGAGGTATTTTGTTATGACTTCCAACAACTGTGTCAAGTATGGCCGGTTCATAACCTGATATAGCTCCCATATAAACCGATCTCAGATTTTGACTCCTTGAGAAAAATAAGTCTGCGGATATCAGCAAACACTGTCTGCTGACATTAAATTTAAAAAAATAATTTTGAACTTCTTAACAACAATTGAGGTATTTGCTATAAGCAAATGTTTCTACATGGCAAAGTACCACATTTGGTGTATACTAATAAAAAATTGGAGTTTGGTGTATACTAATAAAAAAGTGCCAATTTTAGGCGTTAATTGTTTTGTTTAAAAGCATACATATAATAATAGTAGCATTTTGTCTGATGTTATTTAAATTCGTGAAAAAAAAGTTATAGAAAATTGGAATAAACGCAAAGTTATATGCTGGTAAAATTGAAAGATTAGAGGGAATATAAAAAATTTTGAAATATTTAATATATTTTCACAGACTTTCTGCTGTTACAGCAAACATGTTTACTTTTTTTACTAAAAAATTTCTCTGGATGTAGAGGGCGCAATTACGAGTTTTATCCGATTTGCCTGACATTTTGCATAAAGTGTTTTGTTTTGACTTCCAACAGCCGTGCCAAATATGGTCTTAATCGGTTTATAACCTGATATAGATCCTATATAAACCGATGTCCTGTTTATATTTCTCGGGCCTCTAGGGGGTGCAATTCTTATCCGATTTGTCTGAAATTCTGTACAACGACTACTTCTGTGACCTTAAATGCCAAATATGGTCTGAATTGGTCCATAACCGATCTCCCGAGCCCCCATAAGGTGCGATTCTTATCTGATTTAGCTGAAAATTTGAACGATGACTTCTACTATGGTCTTTAACATCCAAATCAATTATGGCCCGAATCGGTCCATAACTTGATATAGCATAAATCGCGCAAAGAAATTGACAAATGCGATCCATGGTGGGGGTATATAAGACTCGGCCAGGCTGAACTTAGCACGCTTTAACTTGTTTTTTGTAAAAAGTCGGTCTTGAACCAATATAAGGCGCATTTACTATTACGACAGAATAAATTGCTTTAGAACCCCCAACATCTGTAGCAAATTTGGTGCAAATATGACCATATTATAAATAACTGTCATATACCGATCGTCCGATGTAGGGTATTGAGCCAAACAAGGGGCAAAATGTAGCAAGGAGTTGTATAAGACATCTTGAAATCTATGGTGAATACGGTCCAGATTGAATTGGATTTCAATACTGTAATTTTAACATTTCAATTATGAATAAGTGTTCTCTCTTTATCCATCATGTCAAAATCATATCAGGTCTTCTTTGACGTCGCGACGGTGGCCATTGAATTTCGCCTTTAGCGATATCCCAATCCGGTTTTTCTTTCACTGTGGTGATGTTTATCAGAGCGCGAAGTTCGTTTGTTGTCAAGACGTTGGACTTATATATGCGCAGTATAAACACGTTTTATGGTCAGCTTACGAATGCCTGAATGGCAGAGTTTCTCATACAAGTCGGTGTTATGCCCCATGCTGTAAATCCGAAGAACAAGACTGATTTTACTCTGCTACTATATGAACGAGGTTTGCTTTGGCGACTGATGTTGTCTTGTGCATTGCTTGAAAACTGGTCCTTGCTTTATTTGTACGGATCTGAATGTCGGGGCTGTAACAGTGCTTTATGTTTACTTTCTAGTACTGCGGCGGGTCTCAACATCCATAAAAGAACTGAAGAAGAAGTTACTTATTGCAATGTCTTCAAAGATGGCACAAACGGCCTATATTTTGATGAAGCTTACATATAACCTAATTAGCCGATATGACCCCTTGAGAGCACAGTTCAAATTTGGTATAACAGTTTATTTATAGGCCGTCATAATGTATGTCATAAGCCCCAATAAATAAATGTTTGAACAATTCATAAAAAATTAAAAAACGGCATTAAATTTTCCCGGGTCAAGTTTTCTATACCCTGTATTCTCTATGAACTGATTCAAGTTAAAAACGATAGTATTAATGCCTTTGGAAGATGTTTCAGGTTGTGTAAAATTTCCACACCCAGAGATATTAGTTTGCTGATATCAGCAAACGCAATTTACACATTTTTGAAATAATTCTGAAGTTTTTAGCAAAACCTTGTTGCTGTCTCATTTTCAGCTTTTCGGATAGCAATAAATTTCCTGTAATGACTAAATAAAGTAAAGTAAAGTCTCATTTGCAGCAGATTTTCTGTTTACCTACAAATTTCTTTGAGTGCAATATGACACTGGCCTACGTAGAACGCGCTTAAAGTTGAGAAGAGATGTTCTTTTGTTCGTCGATCGAATCTTTAACAAAAACGATCTAGTATCACATTCGAACCACTTATTAGAAATTGGAGGAAGTTTTGTCTTGCTGTATGCTCAAGAGCCTTTTAAATAATAGTTGATTAAAGTATATTTTACAGGGACAAAAACGTATGTAAAGAACCCGTCGATGCATTCAAAAAATTCAAACGGATGTACAGTGCCCAGCCACGATATGTAGAAGCATTGAATTATATTCATCGCGTAAAAAATGAGATATTGAGCTGAGGTTTGGCACAGTTCCCTATATATGGAATATAATAGTGGCTAAATATACCGATCTCCCGATTTAGGGTCTTCACGCCATGTAAAGTGTATTTTTATTTTAACCCATTAAACTCAGCATATTCAGTCTATATAGGACATCCTTGGCGACCACATATGCATTATCAGCTATATAGAGCTGCCTCTAGATCCTAACCCAATATGGTTTTAATCGGACCATAGATCGATATCATAATTAAGGGTTTTTGTCGATGTCCGAATTTATTACCCGGTTTCGCTGAAATTCAGAGCATTGAGTTGTATTGACCCCCTCATGTCCTTGTCGAGTATGGTCTAGGCCGAACCGTAGTTGATTTCATATTTTGAGCTTATAAAAGGCGCCCTATTTAGCTGAAATCTGGAATAGTTGTTTTAATCCCTTCGACATTTTTGCCGAATATGCCCTCATCTGGCCGTAATTGGACATATCTGCCATTTAGATCAATCTGCCGTTGCAGCGTATTGAGCATGAGCATTATTTATCCGATTTCAAAAAAAAAAAATTGGTACATTGAGATGTACTGGTCTCCTTTGAATCCGGTTATAGTTGGCCACCGTAGCGCAGAGGTTAGGATGTCCACCTATGACGCTAAACGCCTGGGTGGCGAGACCATCAGAAAAAATGTTCAGCGGTGGTTTTCCCCTCCTAATGCTGGCAACAATTGTGAGGTAATATGCCATGCAAAACTTCTCTCCAAAGAGGTGTCGCACAGGCCGTTCGGACTCGGCTATAAAAAGGAGGCCCCTTATCATTGAGCTTAAATTTGAATCGGACTGCACTCATTGATATGTGAGAAGTTTGCCCCTGTTCCGTAGTGGAATGTTCATGGGCAAAATTTGCATTTTACCATCGGTTGGGGGTATACTAATCTAGTCGCTCCATTTGTAACACCTCGAAATATTGATCTAAGACCCCATAAAGTATACATATTTTTGATTGTCTCGACATTTTAAGTCGATCTAGCCACATCCGTCCGTCCGTCCATCTGTCGAAATCACGATAGCGTTCAAACGCGTAAAGCTAACCGCTTGAAATTTTGCACAGATTTTAAATATTGATGTAGGTTTTTGGGGATTGCGAATGGGCCATATCGGTTTAGATTTGGATATAGCTCCTATATAAGCCGATCCTCCGATTTTACTTCTTGAGCCCCTGGAAGTCGCAATTTTTGTCCGACTTGGCTAAAGTTTTGCAGATAGTGTTCTGTTATGACTGATGATTTATCCGATTTAGGTAAAATTTTGTCCATAGTGTTCTGTTACAACTTCCATCTGTGCCAATTACGGTCCGAATCGGTCTACAACCTGATAAAGCTCCCATGTAAACCGATCTCCCGATTCGACTTCTGAGCCCTTACAAGCCGCAATGTTTGTCCGATTTGGCTAAAATTTTGAATGTAGTGTCCTGTTATGACTTCCAACAACTGTACTAAGTAAAGTCCAAATCCGTCTACAACCTGGTATAGCTCCATATAAACCGATCTGCCGATTTGACTTCTTGATTCCTTACATTCCGCAATGTTTGTCCGATGTCGCTGAAATTTTGCATGCGGTGTTCTGCTACGACTTCCAACCACTGTGCTAAGTACGGTCCAAATCAGTCTATTATCCGATATTGCTCCCATATAAGCCGTTTTCTCGATTATCCGTGTTCGGCTCCTAGAAGCTTTAATTTTTGCTGGGTTAATAGAAGTTTGGTATGTAGAATAAAATTATTAAGTAAATTAAGTTTGTAAATGTTTAGCAGAATCCATGGTGGTGGGTTCCCAAGATTCGGCTCGGCCGAACTAAGCACGCTTTTACTACTCTTAAATAACTCTATATCCCTGCCCAATATTGTCTAAACCGAATCAAATTTGAATATAGCTGTCAAAAAGAATGATTTTCCGATTTAAGGTCTTAGACCTTTGACGTAAGTATCGGGTTTTCTAATAAGGTATTGATAACTTGTTATATGGCGTATATATTGGGTTGCCCAAAAAGTAATTGCGGATTTTTTAAAAGAAAGTAAATGCATTTTTAATAAAACTTAGAATGAACTTTAATCAAATATACTTTTTTTACACTTTTTTTCTAAAGCAAGCTAAAAGTAACAGCTGATAACTGACAGAAGAAAGAATGCAATTACGGAGTCACAAGCTGTGAAAATATTTGTCAACGCCGACTATATGAAAAATCCGCAATTAATTTTTGGGCAACCCAATATACCAACGAAATATGGGCGTAAATTCATTTTGTCATTCCGTTTGCTACACATCGAAATACCCATTTCCGACCCTATAAAGTATATATTCTTGATTGTCTTAACTATCTAAGATGATCTAGCCGTGTCCGTCCGTCTGTCCCTCTCTCTGTTGAAATCACGATACAATCTTTAAAAACAGAGATATTGATCTTAAGCTTTGCACAGATTCTTTTTTGGTCCATAGGCAGGTTAAGTTTGAAGATGGTCTATAGACCGATGCGCCGATTTAAGGTCTTAGGTCCATCAAAGCCACATTTATTATTCGATTTCGCTGAAATTTAGGACAGTGAGTTGTGTTAGGCCTCTCGACATTCTTGCTCAATACGGCCCAGATCGGTTCAGACTTGGATATAGCTGTAATGTATACCGATCTTCCTATTTAAGGTTATAGGCCCATAAAAGGTGAACTTATAAACCGATTTTGCTGAAATTCGACATTCGTACCGAGTATGGTTACGATCGGTCTATATTTCGAAATAACTGCCATATATGCCGATCTCTCGTTTTAAGTTCTTGGGACCATAACACCACTATTATTATTCGTTTTCGCTAAAATTTAACACAGTGGGCTTTTTGACATTCATGTTCAATATGGCCCAGATCGGTCTATATTTAGAAAGCCATATAAGCCGATCTTCCGATTTAAGGTCTTGGACCTGTAAAATGTGCAATTATTCTCCAATTTCACTGAAGTTTGGCACAGTGAACCCAGTTTAGCTCTTTGACATCCGTGCCTTATATAGTTCAGATCGATCTATATTTGAATACAGCTGCCATATACATATGCCGATCTCCCGATTAAAGCTTAGGCCCATAAATGGTGAATTTTTTTTAACCAATGAATTTGATGTAATGATTTGTGTTAGACCCTTCCTGGATATGGTGGAGATCAGTCTATATTTAAATATAGCTGGTATAGGTTTATAAATGGTGCATTTTTACCGCATTATGACGAAAGTTGGTTAATATGTATATCCGAGGTGGTGGGTATCCAAAGTTAGACACGGCCAAACTTTATGCATTTTTATTTGTTTTTTAAATAAATAGCTAACTATTTGAGATATTTAATAAAAAACTTTATTATCGGCTTGAAGAACAATCAAAACATTTATGAATAGAACTCGATTTCGTTCATATGGTCACCGCCGGCACGTTTGCATCTGTCAATACTTTAGACCGAATTTTCGATAACTTAGCCACACATTTCAGCCGAAACGGTCGCTATTTCCCGTTCAATGTTGGCTTTGAGCTCTTTCAACGTCGTCGGCTTGTTGTCATAGACCCATGATATATTTATTTACAGGTAGTGGCAGTTGCCCAACAACAAAATATTGAGTGCACTATCTGTCAAAATCAGTGAAAAGTACAACTCTGATTTTGAGTATGTTACTAATTCTCGCCCTTTTTCGTTGTTTGTGTGTGTCATGGTTCTTAACTATAATACTCACACACAACCAAAACTCGTTGACAGATAGTGGACTTCGCGAGAAAAAATTGTACTCAGCTGTTTACGGTACTTCCTGGTAAATATGTCATTTCATAGACCAATGACTTGACGTAGCTCCAAAGAAAATAGTCTAGAAGCGTCAAATCGCACGAACGAGGCGGCCAATCGACTGTGCTGTGTGGTACCGTCCTGTTGAAACTACATGTCGTCCAAGTCCATATCTTCCAATGCAGACCAAAAATAATCAGTGAACATGGTGCGGTAGCGTTGTCCATTCACGGTAACGTTACGATTGGCATCGTCGACGAAGAAGTATGGCTCAACCAGCGATTTTTTGTGGATGAAGTATTGATTCGTGAAGTACAGGTGAATTTTCTCCTAAACAATAACGCATATTTTGCTCATTGGCGAACCCACTAAGCCCAAAAAGTGAGCATCGTTACTTAAAAACGATTATGCGCTTAAAGTAGCGGGCACTGGCTCCGAATTTCGATAGTAAATTTTTATGATTTGCAGACGTTGTTCGTTCGTGTACATTACGATGATGAAAATGCTGAGTTTACTGAAGAAAATGTCAGTTACAGTTCGATGAATAGTGTAAAATTAAATTCAAAGTTGTTAAGTGCCTATTGGAAAACCCTTTATTATCAAATGTCGGCGTAATAAGGAACTGTGAGTGGTGTAAGACCGCTTGACCTCATGGACCGATAATGTCTAGATCGGGCTATATTTGAATATAGCCGAATCCATGGTGAAGAGTATCCAACTGAACTTAATGCGTTTTTGATGGTTCCATTATCATGCTTTCCTGTTCCTGTTCTTTAGTCTGGTTAGGCAATAGTGAAGTTTTAGTGCACACTAACCGGCATTTTGTAATCCATTGGGATACCGCACTGCCAAACTGAGCGCGGTCCAAATAACCAGGGCGCTTTTCATGTTTTTTAATGTTTCGATTAATAAACCTTTGTGAATCAATAAATATCCACTACCATTTCGGAAAGAAACTTTGCATTTTTTTTTAGTTTTCTAGTATTTCTTATGCATAGTGTTATTGTTTATAGACCCGATGACTTCGCATTGCATGAAATGAAGAAAAGTTGATAAATTTGTTTTCCGATTGAGATCCATTGCTGGATGTAAGATCATACTCCCCACCATAGGATAGGGGTATTATCATTTAGTTATTCCGTTTTCAACACATTAAAATACCAATTTCCGACCCTACAAAATATATATATTTCGGATCGTCGTATAATCGTATGTCTGACCGTCCAACTGCTGTTATCACTCTACAGCTTTCAAAAATTTTTTTAAAACGCAGTTTAAGTTCTTGATCGGATCATATTTAGATATATCTGCCATATAGAACAATGTTGGTCTTGATCCCATAAGAGGTGCATTTATTATCCAATATCGCGGAAATTCGGAAAAGTGAGTGGAGCTAGGCCCCCGATATCCGAACCGAATATGGTCTATATCGGGCCATATTTACCTATAGTTGCCATATAGACCAAATTTGAATTTTGAAACAGTGAGTTGGACAAGACGACTCGATATCCGAACCGAGTATGGTCCACATCAGACCACATTTGGATATAGCTGCCATGTAAACCGATCTGCCGACTTAGGGTCTTAAGCGAGTAAAATGCGCATTTTTTACGATTTCGCTGAAATATGAAACAGCGAGTTGAATTGGGCGACCTTATACTATAGAGCTCGCAACATTCGATATTTTCGATAGTTTAATAATAAATATCGATACTATCGTTAATTTCCCATCTGCTATATTTGAAGAAAAATGAGAACTAAAAATCAATAAAAAATTAGTTGCAAGTCATGAGAGAAATCATTACACAAAATGTTAACCTAATCGGAGGAAAATTGCACCCTCTATAGGCGCAATGTATATTATTTTGTTTGTTTAATTTTACAAAAAATTTAAATTTTCCGATAGTATCCATCGGAAAAATATCAATCGATATTCAGTCAAAAAATTAAATATCGATAGTGTCATCGATATTTTGCCAGCTCTATTATACAAGGGCCACCGATATCCAAACCGATTATGGTCCACATCAGACCTTATTTCGATATAGCTGGCGTCTAGTCGCTTCTTCCGATTGAGGATCTTATGGTCATAAAAGCCTCATTTATTAACCGTTTTCTCTAAAATTTGAATCTTTAACTGGCTTTTCGGTACCTAATCGACACAATATGGATATAGTAGAGTTAATAGAAAATATGATAATAAGTGCATCCATGTTAGTGGGTATACAAAATTTAAATACCAACTGCCATAGATTTTTGCCAATGTTCTTAACTTCGTTTAAGATGTTTAAACCTCTTTAGGAGATTTGAGTAACAAAGAGCAAAATGAGGATACTAATCTCTATGACCTACATACAATGGGTCATATAAATTACTATCCTCACTCGATTGGAGTTATAAGTGGATTGAGGATAATTTAGTTGGGTTCATTTACAAGGTGGACCATCCGTTTCAAATACATCCTTCTGGAACGTGTTTTACCTGTGGCTAGACAAATATGACGTCGCGTCGGTACAAAGATGCAACTATTTTTTTTATTCTTACGAATACCACAGATATTCGAACGGACCTAATAAAATCGTTTTTGAATTTTACGACAATGACGATTTTAAGTTGGTTGGTTTCAACATTATTTCTTAAAATTTATCTTTTTACTAAAAGCGAAACGTCTAGTTCGACATTTCGGTATGTTGCCGCTTTCATAGTTTACACTACACACACTCACCCATACTTAAAAATCTTTCAAGTCGCCATATACATATTCAGTTCCCCTGAAATGTGCAAGGTAGTTTCGCAATTTCGTCTGCTCTACAATTCGCGGGGATATCTCTGTTGCCCAGCACTATGAGCAGATGAGTTTTTAACTGTTCAGCCATCTCGTTGAGAAATCTGCGGGAGTCGTCGTTACGACATTTTATCTTGGCCATTCTAACACTTCTTTAATTGCAAAGATCTCCGTTACATGCCCACTACAGTGTTTGGGTAACCTTCTCGATATGACCAGTCCTAGTTCTTCAGAATGCACCTCAAAGCCCACCAGATCGTCTAATCTAGTCTGGAAATCTATGTACCTACGAAATCTCCCTTAGCCCCACAGTAGAGGTCGCGCCAAGCTATCTAGCCACAACGTCCAGAGGTCATTAAATACAGTGCATCATGTGAAGTCGTCCTCAGTGCGACCGTGATGTACAAACAAGCTATCCTTTGGCTTCGGCTGAGTATTGAACAGTAGGTCTCAAAACTGCAGTATTGAGTCTGTGCATGACACGCGGTTTAAACTCCCAACTATTGCCAATGTGCAGGACTCCTGCTGCACATTGAATAGTATGCAGCAGATAGTGAAACGTATCGATTGATGGTTGGAAATGAGCTCATTTTATTATTTTTAATTAATTTCAATACAATACAAAAATCCTTACGGCCAAATAACTATATTACAAGGCAAGTTACCTGAGTAAAATTATCTATACGATATGAAAACGGTAAAAAATAAAACGGTAAAATAGGACGTTTTTCAATTCATAAAAAAAATAAAAACATAAAATTCAGAAAAATGCATGAAGTCTTTATTTGAATCGATAGTACTGTCCATACAATTTAATGTCTGAAGATTATTTCATGCATATGTTGACCGTGACTGCGCCACAAATGGTCGATCCGCTTAGTACAATTCTGGCATACTCTTCGTCGCACGAAAAAGTACGATCCAATGAAGCCACCAGCCCATAGACCGCACCAAACTGACTTTTTCTGGATGCATTGGTAGCTCTTGCAATGCTTCTGGCTGATCTTCACTGCAAAATCGACGATTCTGCATACCTGTAAAGCCAAAAACAACAGAAAAAACGAGCAAAAATGAGAGCGCGATAAACTTTCTTAACAGAGCACGCATTTTGATAATAAAATGCAATTATTTGCAAGCGTTGTTCGTTTGTAAGACGATTCATGGTTAAATTATAGACCAAACTGAAGATGTTTGACAGGAAACAAACGAAACAACGAAACGTGCATGAGTTGTTTAAACCAGTATTGGCGAAAATATATAGCTAAAAATCACTCTTATTTATGAACATACTTGAAGTATAATAACTAAAAGAAATTTACTAGATCCGTGATAAATTGCACATGAAGATGCAATTAAAGTCCTTCCAAATTTACTTAAACTAATATTCATACTTATAGGTTTATTGCTTAGAAACAAACCTTAACACCTAATACACACTTAAAATCCTAACATCTATACAATGCTTAACAACCAAGGACAACACATACAAAACACATGTAGCCTCACATCATACAAAGGGTATTTCAGACAGTCAACTAGCCAACGGCTTTAGATGATCATATTCACTCTTGATGACAGCGAGGATCATTTAAAGATAAACAATGTTTACTTCTACATAAGGATACCTACATGTGCTCATTTTACGATCTAAGTTATTATAAACATCCTAAACATCTCATTGGTTTACATACTACATTTAAATGTTTATGACCTGTAGGCCTATCCTAAAACTTCCGTACTAAACTGTAGTAAGTGAGTTATTAATAAATTTTCGTTAGCATTGATGTCTAAAAACTCCAGCTCCTTGATAATTGATGTCGGTTTAACATTATTGGAAGTAACTCCTTTGTCAAGAAATATTACCATTGTATATTCCTTGCCGGCGAAAGGGACGCTCTATGTAGGCGATGAGTTCGTAAATGGCTGTTTTAGTTCACTTGCCCTTGCGGAGACCATCGTGGTTAGCATCAGTGATGCCATTCAAGAAAATTATTTTCTACCAATCTTACGAAAAATCCTACTAAATCCGACCAAAGCCTACCAAATGTTCTACAAGCTAAAAATGCGGTATATGTTTCTATACACACCACCGAAGAGTTGGCTATTTGGCTATTCCGTTTTCAACACATCAAATTATACATTTCCAAGATCGTCGTTTTGTTGAGTTCATAAATGTCGTATATTTTTGATCCGATTTCAATGAACAACTGTGCCAAATTTTGGATAAACCGATCTCCCGATTTAAGGGTTTGTTCCCATTTTCGCCTTCACCGTAATTTGCATACACCCCTCAACATCAGAGTATGTACCAGATCTGAACATATTTGTATACAGCTGCCATGTAGCCCTATTTTCAGATCGAAGGCATTGAAACGGGTCAATTTTAAACGCACAAAAACCGCATTTCTTATCCATAACTTACGAAATTTGGAAGAGATCCCTTAACACTCGTACCAGTTACTGTCAATACCAGAACTAACGGCCTTTTTTATACCCTCCACCATAGGATAGGGGGTATACTAATTTCGTCATTCTGATGGTAACTACTCGAAATATTCGTCTGAGAGCCCATAAAGTATATATATTCTTGATGGTCACGACATTTTATGTCGATCTAGCCATGTCCGTCCGTCTGTCCATCAGTCCGTCTGTCTGTCGAAAGCACGCTAAATTCCGAAGGAGCAAAGCTAGCCTCTTGAAATTTTGCACAAATACTTCTTATTAGTGTAGGTCGGTTGGTATTGTAAATGGGCCATATCGGTCCATGTAAACCGATCTTGGGTCTTGACTTCTTGAGCCTCTAGAGTGCGCAATTCTTATCCGATTGGGATGAAATTTCGCACGACGTGTTTTGTTATGATATCCAATAACTGTGCCAAGTGTGGTTCAAATCGGTCTATAACCTGATATAGCTGCCATATAAACCGATCTTGGGTCTTGACTTCTTGAGCCTCTAGACGGCGCAATTCTCATCCGATTTGACTGAAATTTTGCAGTATGGTTCAATTCGGTCCATTACCTGATATAGCTGTCATATAAACCGATATTGGGTCTTGACTTCTTGAGCCCTAGAGTGCGCAGTTCTTATCCGATTAGAATGAAATTTTGCACCACGTGTTTTGTTATGATATTCAACAACTGTGCCAAGTATGGTTCAAATCGGTCCATAACCAGATATAGCTGCCATATATACCGATCTTGGGTCTTGACTTCTTGGGCCTCTAGAGAGCGCAATTCTTATCCGATTTGCTTGAAATTTTGTACGACGGATCCTTCGCGTCGGCCGAACTTAGCACGCTTTTACTTGTTTCTAATATTTAAAGCAGTAAGACGCTGTAAATCAGTATTTGGCCCATGAAAATCCATGGTTTTATTCTACACTCTTAACAAATACGCACAGATAAAAATTGTTTTGAAAAACAACAACTTTTGTCAAGAAAACAACGACGAAATTTAATAATTTTCCTGCAACAAGAGTACAAATTTGTTGTTGATTGTCATTCTTTGCAAGCCAACATATGACAACAACAACAATATATCCATAAACAAGCAAAAAAAAACAAAAACATTTAACCAGCCACCACATGTGCTTTGCTGCACAGCTTCGGTGTGGCGGTGTTTTTATTTTCTTTCGCGCTGCTTGTCTTGTTCGTTTACAGCTTTGCTCTCAGGTCTTTTCTTTGCCACTCTCTCTCTCTCTCTCTCAACTAATATCCCAAAATCCAATTTAGTTAAGTTTGCCGCCGCTTAATTTGAACTCATGATTTCATGTTCGCATCCTCTAGCCTACCGACATCACTTTATTCATGCTGAAATAAGTCAATAAGCATTATTGTACAGTAGTAAATGTTTCAATAAAATTCGTTTTAAAAATATATAAAAACCACTTTTAAAAAATAAGAAAATAAAATTTTGTTTGACTGGCCGGGGGATTCGAGCCTGGGTTTGCAAGTACTTAAGGGTAGTACGGGTATTTTAACAACTAACTCAACCATAGAATTAGTTGAAAATCCACAAAATTTCAATTATTTTGTCTGTCAAGTCTCTACAAATCTTCAACACATAATCTTCAATTCAATGCTAAAGTTCGTGGAGAATTTAAAGTTCCACATACAAATTCGGTAGTTGGTTTTTTCTTAGAGTTATTTTTTCTGAGCAGAATCGACAAGAAATGAAATAGTTATGAGTTATCCGCTGCACTTTTTTCAGTAATTAACTTGTGTTGGAAAAACCTACCAAAAATTAAGGCCAGCCCAATTTTGGTAGGAACCTACCAAAAACGGCAACACTGGTGAGCATGTCCGCCTGACGCTGAACGCCTGGGTTTGAATCCATAATTAAAAACTGTTTTGATGCTTGAATGTATCGGACAAAGTACGACATAATTTGATACGTATGGAAAGCAATCGTATTCACAAGCATTTGACAAATGGAAAATCAAAACAAAAGTGAATATAATATACTCAGCTGGCCGCATGACTCCACTTTCTTGGTGTACACTGGCCGGTACTAACTTGTGTCTGACGTTGAAATTCAACTTTTTTTATACCCTCCAACATAGGATGGGGGTATACTAATTTCGTCATTCTGTTTGTAACATCTCGAAATATACGTCTGAGACCCCATAAAGTATATATATTCTTGATCGTCGCGACATTTTATGTCGATCTAGCCATGTACGTCCGTCTGTATGTCGAAAGCTCGCTAACTTTCGAAGGAGCAAAGCTAGCCGCTTGAAATTTTGCACAAATACTTCTTATTAGTTTAGGTCGGTTGGTATTGTAAATGGGCCAAATCGGTCAATGTTTTGATATAGCTGCCATATAAAGCGATCTTCGGTCTTGACTTCTTGAGCCTCTAAAGGGCCCAATTCTCGTCCCATTTGACTGCAATTTTGCACGTGGTATTTTAGTATCACTTCCAACAACTGCGGTAAGCATGGTTCAAATCGGTCCATGTTTTGATATAGCTGCCATATAAAGTGATCTTGGATCTTGACTTCTTGAGCCCATAGAGCGCGCATTTCTCATCCGATTTGGCTGAAATTGAAATGAAGTGTTTTGTTATGACTGTTATGACTTGTTATGACAATAACTGTGTATGGCGCAAATCGGTACATAACCTGATATAGCTGCCATATAAACCCATCTGGGATCTTGACTTCTTGAGCCTCTAGAGGGCGCAATTCTCATCCTATTTGGAAGAAATTTTGTTTCCCGATTTTGCTTTTTGAGCCCCTACAATATTCAATATTCTTTGTTTGCCTAAGAAGAGATACTGCGCATAGAACTCGACAAATGCGATCCATGGTGGAGGGTATATAAGGTTCGGCCCGGCCGAACTTAGCAAGCTCTTATTTATTTACATTTACTTTATGTTTTCATTCAGGAGGACACCGTTGTGCAAGAGGTTTGCATGTTCGCTATGACGCTGAACGCCTGTGTTTGAATCCTAGCGAGATTTTTCAGCAGTGGCTATCCCCTTGTAATGCTGGCGACATTTGTGAGGTACTATGCCATGTTAAAACTTCTCCCCAAAGAGGTGTCGCTTTGCGGCACGCCGTTCGGACTAGGCTATAAATAGGAGGTCCCTTATCATTGTGCTTAAAACTTGAATCGGACAGCACTCATTGATATGTGAGAAGTTTGTCCCTGTTCCTTAATGGGAATGTTCATGGGCAAATTTGCATTTGCATTGCCATTGCGTAGACGGGCGATCTCTTGAAATCTGTGCCCTAAGATATGTTTCTATCAATCTCTCCAAAGTCTTTAGCATAAAAAAAAAACAGACTAATTGGGCGATAATCTTTCGCTTTTGTGTGATAAGAGAGAGATTCCAGCTTTTGAAGTGAAAATGACGTTTGTGTCTCTCCATTTCACATTGCATTCGGAGACAGCTTACCATACAACCTGTGATACATTATCAAGGCCTGGCGGCATAAAGGAGGTAGCGCATCCATACTGGCATACAGTTTTGTCCATTTTTAGCGTTCTAAAATGGCCCAAATTGAAAATTCCATCGGATTGACATCTGACGAATTGGACAGCCAATGTGTGGTATCGAAACATGTTGGTACATCCATGGTCTACTACCGAAATATTTGAGTGCCCACGACTCCAAAGGAGCTTCGAAAAGGGTTTCCCTATAATAATTCTAATTTACTTTGACGACTGGCTATATAAAAATGATTGGAGAACAGCCATGGGTGGTCATAGATGCCCATATCATCATTTGAGATGGAAAATTATTTATAGCCTTCTTTATTGTTGCAGTGAAAATGAAACTACCCTGCCTATGCAAACTTAGAGCAAATATCATTGTATTTATAACAGCATAAATATTACCTAGAGATAGGATAGCTTCCATTAAATATATATATATACAGAAAAAAAGTTTGCCAGAAATTATGATTTTTCCTTATTCGTGGGATTTGAGCAATGAAAACGAGCCAAATAACCAAAACTATAAAATAAAGATGCTATGTTTAAATTAAATTTCCCATTTTCTAACGGACACGGCCATTCTTTTCAAATTTCTTATTTTACTTCACAGATGGCTGTCCAATTATTATTTTTGAAAAATTCTTTTTAGCAAACATAGCATCTTAACCTAACTAAGGTACACTGTCGTCTTGTCCCAAAGTCAATTTCCTAACTTTCAACGATATTTTGACCTATATTTTAGAGTTTTGTCTTTAATAAAAAGAGGAAAAATTAAGAATTTGTTAACCTAACATTTCAAATAGAAATCCTTAATATCTGGGAAAATATCTTTCACCAAAGGAAATAGTTCCTAAAAAAGTTGGAAAATTTATCATCTTTTAAAATTAGGACAAACATTTTTTAGTATACGCATCCATTTAGGTTAAAATGTAACATTGTTGGTTGTGCGTTTAAATAATGCAGAAAATTCATCGAAACGTTTTACGTTTTTACGTAAATAAAAGTAAATAAAAAGTTAGCTTAAGAGTTAACGCAAGTGCTCAGGTGAAATATGTAATAATCTAATTGAGATTTTTTTACTTGTTTGCTAGGCAAATATGGCTACATCGAAGCAATGTGGCGCATTAACTAAAAGAAACTATGCAAAAGTTATACAACTTAAGAAATAACTTTCGCAAAGTGGTTAAATGGTTGTAGCAGTTGTAGCGAAAACAAAGAGCAAACCCAGAAACTGGTGTGAGACGAAACGTAGTGGGTTGTGCAAAAGAACTTAGACTGTGTCTGATCCGCCTGTGTGTCTGGCAACTTCTTTTCTTTAATCAATGAGGAACCTTTCATTCTAGTGATATTCGTTTTCATGGTCAATCAGCTCGTATCTCTCGCCTTTGGGAGATTAATGAAAAATAGGTAAATTTTAAATTTTGTGCAACAAAATATCGAAAAACTCGTTTTTTTATACTCACCACCATAGGATAGGGAACATTTTCATATAATCATTCCGTTTGCAGAGTATTGAAAAATCTTTTGCATATTTTCTTGATCGTTGTAAAATTCTAAGACCATTTAACGATGTCCGTGTGTCTGTCTGTTCGTCAGTGCGTCTGGCCTAATCAAGCTAGAGTCTTCAAAAATTTAAATATTGAGCTAAATGTTGCAAAAAATGCATACGCAGGTTTCGTTCCTGAACGAGCCAAATAGAACCATATAGATCTATTGGCGATTTGATCGATCGCTGAACATTGAGGGAGTTATGTAACGACTGCCGACATCGAAACAGAATATTATCCAGATCGGACCACATTTATATATAACTGTCATATAAACAGTCCGATTTCGCTGAACTTTGAACCAGTAAGTTGTATTAATCCTTCCGACATCCGACTAAAATATGGTCTATATTGAATATTGAATCTGGCTATAGCTGTTATATAATATGATCCAGATCGGCCCATATTTGAGTACACTCATGGAAATTTGTTAGTAAAAACAGCAGAAATGTTTGCTGAAACAGCAGAAAGTCAGCAAACATTTTCTGCTGTTTTCAAATTTTAAAAATATAAAAAAGCTCACAAATTTCATAAATATTATAAAACTTTGTTTATTCTATTTTAATTTTACACAGCATATAAATATATATTTTTTTTAATTTTGTAGACCTTGGTAATTTTTGATCGAATTAAAAAAAAAAAAAAACAGACACAATAACTGCTGCTTTTATTATATCACTTTTAAAGAAAAAATCAACGCCTAAAATTTGTTTTTTTTTTTATAAATATATAGCAAATTCCTCAATTGTTGTTTACAATATTCAAAAGCTTAAATTTTTTAATTTAATATGAGCAGACAGTATTGGCTGATATCAGTAGACTAATTTTTCTGGGTATATATCACAGGTTTCCAGTTATGAACTAACGAAACCAAAAAAAAAACTATAAAACCCGAAAAACATGTCGGTGCGAATATCACTGTATGGGTATTATTTCCATGGAATTGTGTTGTGTGTCCCTTGTATCATATATTGTACATGGCATCAAATCAATTTGAAATTTCTAGTTTGATGGATATTCCAACAACATTCCTGCCCAGTAGCGGCCTCCTAAGTCTAAGGATCTAAGTTCGATTGAAATTCTGCAAAAACGTCAAGACGTCAAGAGGATCACTGTGGTTACTCATTTCGTAGGAGGCTATACGAGCTTTCATTTGTCATAACTTAGTTTTAAACTCTTAGAACAGGTTTTTAACACATTCGTAACTGAAAACTAGCTTTTACATTTCCGTTTTTAAATTTAATTTTCCTTTTTTAAAAACTAAAACCAAAACCAAAGCAAAAGAAAAACATAAAGACCAGTTTTAATGCAGTAAATAAACTTATAACTTAGCGAATTTGCAAATCTTAGTATATTTTTTTACTTTTCCGAAACTTGCATATTCAGCACTACTGTGCCTATTTTTTTCGCACATAACTCTACATCTGATCGCAACAGTTTTTTTTTAAGTTTGTGTGCCAAAGCGATCCTTACTTTACTTAACGAAATAGATAACATTAGACATTATTTCACTCGACGTTTGCACCCCACCTGGTATTGGGTATCAAAGGATAGACCTTATCCGTCCATAGTTTACGGCAGTGATGGGCAAACGCACACACACTGTTGCACATTATAGTGTATGTACACAATAGCCAGCGGGCTTGGATGCAAATGTGTGTGTCTGCCCATCACAGCTTTATGGACCACTGTCCATAATATGTTGTTTAGCAAGTTTGCATAGCTGTCTTGAGGCATACGGAACGAACATAGCATAGCCAGAGCGACTTGTTTGTTGGTATTGAAAATTTTCCCATATTATTCATTCCATTCTATTCTCTTAATTTTTGGTTTTACCCTTAAATCAAATAGAAAATCACATCACCAAAAAAAAAAAGAAAAACACTTTCGATTCCGCACACACACACACACACACACACATACATCTTCTCAAACACAAATTGCTCAGTATAAGTATATCAAATAGATCATAGTATATGTATGTATGCCTTTCATTTTAATTTTCATGTTTTCGTAAATTTTTCTCATAGTTTGTTTGATTTTACTTAATTTCTGACCTAATAATAATAAAACAGTAGTTGAAACCCAAGTCCTTTTGCGGGAAACTCAATCATTCGCAAATGAGTGTAAATTTTTTATACATATGTCAATTGAAAAACGATGTTTAAACTAGCATACCAGTGGCGTTTGTGATGCAATTCACTATTTAGTGATATTTTGAACAGTACACTAACATGACTGCAAATCGGCATCCTATAGCTTGATTTCGAACAAAAAATCGTTTTAGTTGACGTACTTTGGAGATTCAGCTATAGCTGATGTACTAAAAGTGTTTTAAGCAGGGTATTCTGTTATGATTTCGGAATAGCTGGGAAAAATAAATTAATAACATAAATTAACTTTTAATTATAATTATGTGAAATTTTGCCTTCATAATACTACGCGGAAAAAAACTGTCTCAAAATTTAATATTTTTCGTTATATGTAGCATTTTAGCAATAGAAACGTGCCAAAGAGCCACAAATTAAAAAAAAACGATGCTATCTTTAAATTTAATTTCCTATTTACTAACGGACACGACCATTCGTTTCAAATTTCGATCGCAGATTGATTCCTAGTTTACTACACATATGGCTGTCCAATTATAATTTTTTTTTAATTCTCTTAGCATCTCGCAAATTTGCAAATTTTGCCCATGAACATTCCACTCAGGAACATGGGCAAAGTTCTCACATATTAAGGAGTGCAGTCCGATTGAAGTTTAAGCTAAATGATAAGGGACCTCCTTTTTATAGCCGAGTTCGAACGGCGTGCCGCAGTGCGGCACCTCTTTGGAGAGAAGTATTACATGGCATAGTAACTCACAAATGTTGCCAGCATTAGGAGGGGAAAACCACCGATGAAAATTTTTTTCTGATGGTCTCACTAGGATTCGAACCCAGGCGTTCAGGGTCATAGGCGAGCATGCTAACCTCTGCGCTACGGTGGCCTCTCTTAGCATCTTAACCTAACAAAATTACAAATTTAAAGACACTCCTATTTCTAAGGATATTTTTGCATCTTTAACTAAGGTACACTGTTGTCTTTTCCCAACTTTCAACCATATTTTGACTATCACTGTAGATTTTTGTCTTTAATAACTAGACGAAAAATCAAAGATCAATAAACCTACAATTTAAAATAAAAAAGTTTTTTCAGTGCAGGATTAATTGTTGTTAAGTGCTATCAATGAATCCTAACAATAGGTTAGGTTTATATGGTAGTCTGCCATCATACTCACTCAGACGTTTTTCTCCATTGTGATACCACTGGAACAGGAGAAGGAAGATGCCTTCTAGTTTCTTCCGTTGAACCATTCAGATCGCTTCAAAAGCGATCGCAATTCTTTAATTGCGATTGATATACACTACCGTGATCGGGAAACGTTCCCGATATGGACAGTCCTAGTTTTTCAGAGTGCAGTCCAAGGCCCACCAGGTCGTCTAGCTTGGAACCATCCATATAAATGTCTATGTAACTTCTATTACCAGGGATATGTTGTTCTAATCGGCTCTATCAGGAATAGTGCTCCAGTACTTTTTATCAAAAACCGGCTCTGACAATATGTAATTCACACTGCCGGTAACATCGGATATTGTATAAAAGATAACACAGTGTCCGTAGTCGCCCTATGACCAAAGTGAAAGCCTCACAGCTCACAGTGGTCGTAGCATTTTGTCTAGCCACAATATCAAGAGGCATTAGGTGTGGCATTAAATTCCGTGGTGTCGTCGTCAGTGCGGATCCGCCCGAGCATCAGTATGGATTTCGAAGACTGGATAGCACAACAACTGCTTTGCATGCCATTACCGCACACATTTGCCGTGACTTCAAACAGTCCAGGCCATGTGATAAGACGGTCCTCGTGGCACTGGATCTATCGAAGGCATTCGACACGATCAGCCATGCCAAACTATTTGAGGACATCGCCTCCTGCCAGGCCTGAGACGTTGGGTCGCGAATTATCTGTGCGGAATTTAAGGATAAGAAGTCGAAGCATCGTAAAGTGAGGGAGTTCCCCAGGACAGGGTGATATCTTCGGACGATTGTAGGATCATGGCATCTCTCGCCCCACCTAATGATGATATCTGCGATAGGTTAAACGTCTATCTCAACGAACTTGCCTCTTATTTCCCTGCAAGAGATTTGAAGACATTTGCAACCAATCTTCAGCCACATTGTTCACTACATACAAGCATTAGGTGGGAAGGGAGCTGAAGTGACAAATCCGACCATCAAGTGTCCCAAAATACTTGGTGTCACATTTGGCAGCTATTAAAAATTCTTCTCACATGTCACAGCAATTTGCGATAAACTCAAAAGTAGAAAATCAAAAGTCACTTGCCGGCAGCATTTGGGATGCTGACGAAGAAACCTTATTGACCACGTACAAAGCAATTGGTCGTCAGCTGTGTGACACGCAGTGGATTAATATTCAGATCTATCAGAATGCCGCTGCGATGGGCTTTCTCCTCAGCTCTCACGCGTGCCACCACCATCAGGAGACAAAGATCCTATCCGTGCGAATACATAACAACACGCTGCCTAAGCAATGGGCTGTTATCGTGGAGACCATCCAAATCATCATGTTGTGGATAGATGTCCACTGCGCAGAAGGCGGTCTGCATGATTTAGAGCGTGAGGTTCAGCGCTACAAAAGGGAACCTCTAGATCAATTGAGTCTAGACATTCATGTAGACACGGTAGCAGATGCGGTGAATAGCTAATGGGTGAATGTGGTCTTTGGAGGGCGTCCCATTGCACCTGAAGTAATTGACCTCCCCTGCTAAACCAGAGTAGTTCTGGTTCAATTACGATCCGGCAGATGCAGCCGCCTCAATTCCTACAGAGCAACGCTTGATGCCAACGATTGTGACCAGGGACCACACGACACGCGTCACCTGTTTAACTGCCCAGCCTCACCCACTCGACTCAAACCCGAATCCCTCTGGACGCACCCCACCTTATTCGCAGAGTTAGTGGATCTAGATACTCAACAGAATCAAGCTGACGAAAGATAGAACACAGTAGGTGGACTCTTGAAGCGCCGTCCACCAGACTACAACACCATAAATTTGGCATTAAAGGTCTGACAGTTAGTGCACGTTGTACAATGCATGTATTCGGGTACATTTTGATTCAGATAAAGTATTATTTTTCTTGTTGACTGCTTTCGTAGCACGAAATAAAAAGCGTGGATAAACACACACACCTAGTTTTTATATGAAAAAACAAACAGTTTGCAAATGATTTGTGTGATCAGTTTATATTTTGAAAATGACAGCGAGACGCTTTCATATGTAGCGAGTAATTTCTCATATCTCGATGAATTCGAGATAAAAACAAAACTCCCAAGCACCGAATGGTGGTTGTGGTTGTTTTTCAAAATTATCTACTTAACAGCAACTTGTTCGTTTTGCTCTATCAGGCGTCTCGCTCTTCAGTAGTCTTGAAATAGAACATCATGTGGGTTCAGCGTTCACGATTTCAGCAAAAACAGTCACCAGTGAATGATTGTGTGCAGGCCTTTGGTTTAAACTCCCCAACTTTTGCCAATGGCTCTCTTGCAGGGGTATAAGGTAAGAGTTGCCTTTCTTGCCCTCTCCAAAATGTTGGATTTGAAGTTCAAAACACCCAGGTATTTTGCGCTTTCAGTAAATGGAACATTCTCTCCTCCCATGGAGACAAGTGACACTGTGGGTAACTCGTATCTCCTGCTGAAAAGAACTACTTCCGTCTAGACGAATTTATTTCTAAGGAGATAGTTCATTGTAATTTGTTTAAATTGGCCACTGAGTGGATTCAAGTTACAATATCTGAATTAAATGAATTTACGCCTAGGCAAGCAGACGAGCTTGCGAGACTAGGAAATATCTTACACACTCCAGGGACACTGGAATCTGTGGGTATGCTTCTAGCGACATGTAAGCTAAGTTTTCAGGACCAGCCCCGAAGGGCAACGAATGATAGATGGTCACAAAGAGAGGGCTGTGAGCATTCCAAAACTATGTGGCCTGGTCTAGACTGGAAGAGGTCTACTGAGGTCTTTGCTGTCATTGGCTAGAATAGACGTGTCAGTCATTGTGTCCGTCATGACAGGTCACTGTCTAATCGGAAAACATGCTGACAGACTGAAGGTTGCCAGCAACGACTTTTGCAGAAGCTGTAGGCACATCGAGGAAGAAGAGACTATAGAACACCTTCTGTGTGTGTGTCCCGCACTAGCAGTTAGAAGGAGTTCCGCTTTAGGTTCTCATTTCTTTGAGAAACTGTCTGATTTAGCGAATGTGAATATTCGCAAGTTACTGGGCTTTTTTAAAGCGGCCTGGATGGTTCAGCGGTAGGTACTAGAAGGCATCTTCCTTCTTCTGTTCCTGTGGTATCACAATGGACGAAAAAATATAACTTTCGGCAGCCCACTTGGGCGCACATGTAGAGCTTCTTGAAGTATATCTCTAAGAGCACTGAGAAATTCTCGCCTAACAGCCGACATCGGAAAGTGAGACGCTAAAAAATTATGTATTTTATTTTACTAATCGCTTGTTTCCAGTTTGGCTTAGTTCGGATAATTAAATTTAATTTCTTTCGATGTTTTAATTTCTCTGTCGAGATGAGCTTAATAACCGATAAAGGTTTTACTAAGTTCGAGTTTTATGTTGAGATAATTGAGTTATGTCCGGCTGAATGAATGCAAATGCAAATTTGTCCACGAACATTCCATTATGAAATAGGGGAAAAGCTCGCTTTTATAGCCGAGTCCGAACGGCTTGCCGCAGAGCGACACCTCTTTGGGGAGAAGTTTTAACACGGCATAGTACCTCACAAATGTCGCCAGAATTACGAGGGCATAACCACCACTGAAAAATCTCGCCAGTATTCAAACCCAGGCGTTCAGCGTCATAGCGGACATGCTAACCTCTGCGCAACGGTGGCCTCCTGAATGAATACACGAAGTTAGTACCGGTCAGTGTACAGGAGTCATGCGGCTAGTTGAGTAGAATTTTTTCAATTTTGTTTTGTTTTTTTTTTTGTTTTCTAAACGTATAAAATTATGTCTTACTTTATCCGATACAAACAAGCGCCCAAATAGTTTTTTAATTACGGAAGTACTGCAATAGAACACTTTTCGAAAGGATAAGATATTGTTGTTGTGGTACACTGAGGCGGCAGGCCTTGCCGATGAAGGAATCCATCGCGTCAACAGGCTGCCATGGGATTGAGGATAAGATATTAACAACAAAATGTGTTGTTAATATGTTGCCAATATGGCCATTGAGTTTTGCCAATGGCCAATCCAGACAGTGTTTATTTGGGTAACAATGGTTGCTAATTGGTCTGGTGACAGCATAATTTCACTTTGCCAAAGTACAAAAAATCAGCTGTTCTTAGCAAAAGGTTTTTGCTGAAAGTACCTGCCTTTGGTTACGTGCTGTTTTTTATGAAAACATTAACATTTTGCTGTGTTCACTACATTTCCCTGAGGGTATGACAAATTGCAAATTTGCCCTTAAACATTCCATTAAGAAACAGCGGGGATACTTCTCTTCTCTCAATCAATGATGGGTTGTCCGATTTAAGTTTAAGCTCAATGATAAGGGACATCTTTTTTATTGTCGAGTCTGTACGACATGCCGCAGAGCACACCACTTATTAGAGAAGCTTTACACGGCTGATTACCTCACAAATATCGTATGCACTAGGAGGAGGTAACCACCGCTGAAAATTTTTGTTGATGTTCTCGAAGGGATATGAACCCAGGCGTTCAGCGTCAAAAGCGGACATCCCAACCTCAGCGTTACGGTGGCCTTTCGTGTGATATGCAATGCAAATTTGCCTGTGAACATTCCACTAAGGAACTGGGACAAACTTCTCACAAACCACTGAGTGCTGTCCGATTCAAATTTTAATCTCAATGATAAGGGTTTTTACATGGCATAATACCTCGAACCCAGTCGTTCAGCGTCATAGGCGGACATGCGAACCTATGCTCTACTGGCCTCCATGCCATGATAAAAATGTTATGATATGACATGATGAAAATTTTCCCATAACATGCATTACATTAAGAAAGTGCGGGGATACATATCTGAGGCGGAATGCGTGTAGCTTAGCGAGACCACTTCATGACCAAATTTTACATTGCTGGCGTTCCTCTACACGGCACCCTCGAGATATTTATGCTTTTGCTGACATTTATTGTTTTTTTTTCGTTTCGAATAGTTTACCACTATGCGCTATTAGCTTGGGGTGAACAGGCAATGTTGGGTATGTAACTTTTTCAGTTTCGCAAAAAAAGAAAAGAAAAAAAAAATAGTTTTTTCAATTCAGTTTTTGTCATGCGGCATTTTTTTGTAAAGCGTTTACATTTATGCGATATCGGCTGTATTGTTGGTTAAGTCCCCAGTCAGACTTGTGTCATTCGAATAAAATGAGTAAACATGGAAAGAACTCATCAAGGTGGCCGCATCAGCACAGCGCACAGATGATGGAACTTGATATGTCTTTTGAATTCGCCTTATTAAATAAACAAAATTCAAAACAAAAATTCTCTAAATTTATTTTTGTGTTTGCTGCTGTTGTGGTACTCAAACTTAGGTTGTATAATGCTACGCGTCTAGCAACCTTAATCGCCATCAGCTTCACTCAGGAAACTAGGTTCATTGTGTCGTCCCCGAAAAAAGATTTAAAAAGCACTGAAGAATAAGGAAAAAATTTAAGGCAGTGCAATGCCAGACATTAGAATGAAGAAGATAAGAAACCAACATGCATGACAATAATGAAAGTCAGGCGGGCTGAAGAAGTTCCCTCCTATCTGTCGTTTTAAGCCCCTATTGTAGTCAAGAATGGCGAAAGGACTATGTGCCTGGAAATGATTTAGCCAGGAAATAAGGTGTTCATTTAGACAGGAAAAAAGGTGTTCATTTAGTCATAGTCCTGCGCCTATTCCCACAATTTCGGGGCAGTGCCACCATAGGTGCTCAACCGTCTATAACTCCTCCTCAACCCCACAAATCATGCGTAAGTTCGTCATGCGTCCAGCGCGACGTTCAAGTTCTGACATTGTAATGGCTCGTAAGGACCGCTATCAGTAGGGAGAGCGGCAGCTCCACCACATGTAGGAGTGGTCCCCAGAACACACCAAGTTACCTCATATTGGTGAATAGCTATAGCTCCAACTGTATCTTTCGGCGGTTCACGCCAAGCCCTTTGGCCAATCTTGACAGCATACTATATGCAGTCCGAACGGACGCCCACCAAGATTAAAACGTCATCCTAAGCCAGGCGGGCTGAAGAAGTTCCCTCCTATCTGTCGTTTTAAGCCCCTATTGTAGTCAAGAATGGCGAAAGGACTATGTGCCTGGAAATAAATTAGATAGAAAAAAAGGTGTTCACTTAGCCATCGATAAGTCCTCCTCATCCCTCATCCACAAATCATGCGCCCAGCGCGACGTTCAAGTTCTGACATTGCAATGGCTTTTAAGGACCCCTATCAGTAGTGAGAGCGGCAGCTCCACCACTTGCAGGAGTGGTCCCCAGAACACACCAAGTTACCTCATATTGGTAAATAGCTCCAACTGTATCTTTTGGGGACAAACTGTAACCCCTTCCATTTCAAATGATCTGAAAATCCCACAAATATCCAAAGGCCTCAAAAACGGGGTACAAAAACCTTTCTTGTGGTGATTGAGTTCCAATCAAAATATTCCTGTTTTAGCCCTTTGCTAGTGGTAGGCTTATTATCCTGCTCATTAAAATAGTATGCACTCAATCCAGGAAGAATCCTCATGTCCACCAGAGAGTCACCATACATTTGACGCATGTGATGTGTAGTCCCTGGTTACAACCGAGACACACTATTTGAATTGAGCCAGAACTACCCTGGTCTTCACTTGGTAGCTATTTCATCGCCACAATAATCCTGTGAAAACTATTTAAACCTGCCATCTTGGTAGTTTTGTGGGTAAAGTCTCTGGAATTAATGGCAATTTTAAACACATTTAAATTTGTTTCTTCTTGCTTGACACTCAAATATTAATAAACTTCTTTCTTCTTGCTCTGACTGGTTCAAGGTGTATTTAATAAGGTGACCGCATCGGCGAATTGCTACAACAAAGCATCTTTTTTGGGAACTTGATATGTCAAAATTTGTGAACAGGGCGAAGAAAATTCAATTCGCCATGACATTTAAAATTTTAGGCAAATTTGCTTCGATGAATCAGAGCAAGAAGAAAGAAGTTTTTTAATTTTTGAGTGTCAAGCAAAAAACAAAACAAATTTAGAAATGTTCAAAATTCCCATTTAACTCCAGAGAAAACCATCAAGACGGCAGGTTTAAATAGTTTTCACTAGATTGTTGTAGCGGTAAACTAGCTACCAATAATGCATTTAACCTTCCAGGATAGACCAATTTCAATGGGGCTGGGATTGATTGACCAATTTCAATGGGGCTGGGATTGATTCTAACATCATAGACGTTTGTCTCTATTATTTATAACCAGGGCCCACACATCACATGTGTCAAGCGGATGACTCTCTGGCGTGCAGAGTCACTCCTTCTGAATTGAGTTCATACGAAGTTGATGGGCAGGATAATGAGCGTCCACTAGCAAAGTGCTCTCGGCACTGGATAGCTGTGTGCAGCACACAAGCTGGAACTTTGAGGTCCGATCTGTATGGTGTTCTTTGCTGTCACGAGAAGCTTAGCTGCGGGCGCATCCACAGGTTGTGGATAGTGGAATGCTCCATACGGAGTAGTCGCAACATCAGTCGCGGACAATCAGCGGTGTCGAGCGGAGAGTCTCAGTGAGAGGTTGGGCGGCTCCGGCTCTTGCTCAAATACTGAGTGCCTATGATGCTCGATATGACAGGGCGAGTTATTGACGCCTTTAAATAACCGCGGCGATCGGTCCTCTGTTGGATAGGAGAATGACGTTTTCATCGTGGTGTGTGGCCGTTCAGAGAGCATATAGTTTGATGCCAAGATTGGCCAAGGGGCTTGACGTACTCCCGAAAGATAATGTTGGTGCTATTCACCAATATGAGGTGATTTGGTGTGTTCAGGGGACCTCACCTAGATGGGGTGCATCTATCGCTCTCACTACTGATAGGGCTTATAACTAGCAATTGCAGTGTCAGGACTTTGAAAACGCGCCATAGGGGCTTGAAATGGCAGATTTGGGGGAACTTCTTCAGCCCGCCTGGCTCCCCATTATTGTCATGCATGTTGACTTTTTATCTTTTTCATTGCAATATCAGACATTGTACCGCCGTAAATTTAGTCTTTGTTCTTCAGCGCTTTTTAAATCTATTTCGGGGGCGATGCAATAAACCTAGGTTCCCCGAGTGAAGTTGATAGCGATTGAGGTTGTTAGACGCGTACCATTATATAACTTAAGTTTAAAAATTTTGAAGCTTAAATTTTTTTAAGGCGAATTCAAAAATGATTTGACATATCAAATTCCAATAGCTGTGCTGATGCGGCCACCTTATTAAATACGCCTTGCTCTGACTGGTTGAAGCAAATTTGCCGTAAATGTTAAATGTCACGGCGAATCGATTTTGTGTACAAATTTTGACATATCAAGTTCCCAAAAAAGATGTTTTGTTGTAGCAATTCGCGAATGCGACCACCTCATAAATACGCCTTGGAACTCATCATCTTTTCTTGTCCTCTTTGTGAGAATGCTTATTTCAATGGATTTTGCATGTACGAGAAATGTGAAATATTATATTTTTATACTAATTTCGTCATTCTGTTTGTAACTACTCGAAATATTCGTCTGAGACCCCATAAAGTATATATTGGGTTGCCCAAAAAGTAATTGCGGATTTTTTAAAAGAAAGTAAATGCATTTTTAATAAAACTTAGAATGAACATTAATCACATATACTTTTTTTACACTTTTTTTCTAAAGCAAGCTAAAAGTAACAGCTGATAACTGACAGAAGAAAAATGCAATTACAGAGTCACAAGCTGTGAAAAAATTTGTCAACGCCGACTATATGAAAAATCCGCAATTACTTTTTGGGCAACCCAATATATTCTTGATCGTCGCGACATTTTATGTCGATTTAGCCATGTCCGTCCGTCTGTTTGTCGAAAGCACGCTAACTTCCGAAGGAGCAAAGCTAGCCGCTTGAAATTTTGCACAAATACTTATTATTAGTGTAGGTCGGTTGGTATTGTAAATGGGCCATATCGGTCCATGTTTTGATATAGCTGCCATATAAACCGATCTTGGGTCTTGAATTCTTGAATTCTTGAGTCTCTAGAGTGCGCAATTCTTATCGGATTGAAATGAAATTTTGCACGATGTGTTTTGTTATAATATCCAACAACTGTGTCAAATCGGTCTATAACCTGATATAGCTGCCATATAAACCGATCTTGAATCTTGACTTCTTGAGCCTCTAGAGTGCGCAATTCTTATCGGATTGGAATGAAATTTTGCACTACGTGTTTTGTTATGATATTCTATAACTGTGCCAAGTATGGTTCAAATCAGTCAATAACCTGATATAGCTGTCATATAAACCGATCTTGGGTCCTGACTTCTTGAGCCTTTAGAGGGCGCAATTTTTATCCGATTGGAATGAAATTTTGCTCGTAGTATTTTGTACTGTGCCAAGTATGGTTCAAATCGGTTCATAATCTGATTTAGCTGTCATATAAACAGACCTGGGGACTTGACTTCTTGAGCTTCTAGAGGGCTCAATTCCTATCCGATTTGGCTGAATCGGTCTATAGCCCGATACAGCTCCCATATAAATCGATCTCTCTATATCACTTCTTGAGCCCCCAAAGGGTGCAATTCTTATTCGAATTGGCTGACCTTTTACACAGGTCTCCAACATATATTTTAATTTTGGTCCAAATCGGACCATATCTTGATATCGCTCTAATAGCAGAGCAAATCTTTTCTTATATCCTTTTTTTTTGCCTAAGAAGAGATGTCGGGAAAAGAACTCGACAAATGCGATCCATGGTGGAGGGTATATAAGATTCGGCCCGGCCGAACTTAGCACGCTTTTACTTGTTTTTTTTTTTTTTAACATTGCGTTAAAAAATTCGTTGTACTGTAAATTCAGCTGGAACCGACAAGTCTAATATGCATTGTCATATCCTAATTGGCGATCGTTGCGATGTGAAATAGACGGGTTTTAACTACTACGGAATTATTTATTTGTAGAACATATTCTATCCCGTTCCTTTTATTTCTGTTCATTTACGTTTTTTTTTATTGAAGGAAGAAATAAAAACTCAAATTAAACATTTTTAAG
Organism: Stomoxys calcitrans; assembly: GCF_963082655.1. NCBI lineage: Eukaryota > Metazoa > Arthropoda > Insecta > Diptera > Muscidae > Stomoxys > Stomoxys calcitrans. The sequence continues at coordinate 143,678,928 of NC_081552.1, read as the reverse complement.
TTTTTTTTTATGATGTAATTATTACTTTCTAATTGGTCTACTAACTAAAAAGCAACAATTGATTTATTAACTATTGCAAATAAGAAAATCATATACATTTGTATTGAGAGAAAAAAAAATATGTATGATCAAAGCCATAGTCACATTGCAAGCGACAATGAAAATGATACTAGCACCGCTAAATTAATGTTGCAATACTAATGCATTCCGAAATGTTAACATTCGTCTTTTAACAGGTGGTCCTTCGCGGGCTCAATGGGAAGACGTAACTGGCTCGACCCCATTAACATTTGTCAACGATTGCGTCTCGTTCACCACCACCGTATCGGCTAGATTTTGGCTTATGGATTGTCGTAACATTAGTGAGGCCACAAAGATGGCTACAGAATTATACAAGTATGCAACATTTTATACAAATAAATAATAGTAAGACAAGTTCACTTAACATAACTCCCCTTCTCCCATATTGCATCTTAATAGGGAAGTCATTCATGTACCTTTCATAGCTAAATTTGTAGTGTTTGCAAAAAAAGTCGAACCATATGAAGCCCGCCTTCGAGTATTCTGCATGACCGATGATCGCGAAGATAAAACGCTCGAGAAAATGGAACTGTACACACAGGTGGCCAAGAGCCGTGATGTGGAAGTACTGGAGGGTAAGCCTCAGTACATCGAGATGGCCGGTAATTTGGTGCCGGTCACCAAATCGGGTGAACAGCTACAATTGCCATTTAAAGCATTCCGAGAAAATCGACTTCCATTTACGGTGCGTGTCAAAGATCAGCATGCTGATATTGTGGGGCGCACCCTCTTTATGAAGGAGCCGAAGGTAGCCAAAGGTGAACCGCCACAACAGCCCATTTGTATACTGAATATTGTATTGCCGGAAGCTGTCATACCTGACTCCGTGACAGCGTTCTCAGATAAGATTACACCCACGACATACCGCAGTTCCTTATTGAACTTTAGCAAGCACCAGAATGATCACTACATTGGGGACATACGGATTGTAGATCTTTCGAATCTCTTGGGCAAAGACTGGATACAATTGGCCACGGAGATCGGCATAACGACAGAGGAAATTGATGAGATAATCAACCAAAACACTGATAGCATTGCTCGCCAAGCTCAAAGTATGATTCGACTCTACAAAGATAAGCCGAACTATGATTTGCCATCCCTGGAACAGGCCCTTAAGAACATTGGCCGCGACGACATTATGAGCAAATGCAAGAGTGGCAGGCTGTCGCATTCGCGCGATTTTGACGACACTGACATTATGAAAAATTCAGAATCCGTAGAGGAGCTTGTCCGTCAAGAGAGTAAGTACATAAATCTTCTTAACAGCATATTACACCGCACATCTAAATCCATATATCTTTTACTGTCTTCATTAGGCAAGCGGATACAACAAATCCACGAACGAGAAGAGATTAAGTACTCAGCTGAGGAAAAGGAAATTGAAGAATCCGAATCCGACGAGGAGTGTGTCAAACGCTCCGTTGCTGAAAGGCGTGATAAAATCGTCAAACGACTATCTGTCGAACGGCAGATTCCGGCATCGTCCCAGAAGAAGGAAATTTCCCGTGAAATAACCGAAATTAAGCGCAAAAGTTTGATCGACGACAAAAAGGCCATTCATGAGTCGGAAATCCTGATGCAGCTGCCAGCTGATAATATAGTCAAGTCCGCCGTTGTTCCCGAACAAGTTATCAAAATGAAAATGGGAAAAATGGATTCAAGCGAAATAAGCAAAAGCGACTTCGACAAGGAGCTAACACACAAATTTAAAACATCTAGTCGCAGCTCCGAAGAAGAAGACGATTCGTCTAGCCTGCAGAAGCCTTTGAGCCACGAAGAGGTGGACAACTCGAAAATCGTTAAGGATATAAGCAGTGTCGAAGTGCCAGGCAAAATTATCGACTCCTTGAAGTTTGAAAAGCCTTCATTGGCCTCCGGTACCAAGCAACTAACACAAGACTTTTTAGCATTTGAAAAATATACACAATTGCCATCACAATCCACCACCACCGCAGTGCCTGAAAAATTCGTGGGAGAAACGAAAGAGAAGCCAGACGAAAGAAAAATGAGTGACCAAATAGTGGAAACAGCACAAGAAATTGTCAGCGACACTGTAGAAACTGCTTCAAAGAAAGTGGAAAGCATTATTTCAGCATTCGAAACGTCGAAGCCAGAGGAAACTGCAACGACATTTTCTAATGATATAAATGATACTGCGACGTACATACAGGATGCTATGTTAGTGGATAAAAAAGCTGCCGTCGATTCCCTAAGGTCTATGTCTGCAACCAAAGCTGATGAAACGCAGAAATTCATTTCATCCGAAAGTGAATCTGTAGGAGATAAAATAAAAGCATTCGCCCAACCCACGTTGGCGGAAGCCAAAGAAGATTTTGGCCAGGCGAAAGATGCCGTAGAGAAACAAACTCTGAGTGCCGTTAGTACTGTAAAAAGTGCTCCTGCCAATGTACAGGATCAAGTGACCAGCGGAGTAGGTAAATTGGGAGGCATGTTTGAAAGCATGAAGGATGCAATTGCATCAGAAGTAACTGACAAATCGAAGGCCATCGAATCAACTGCAGAAGATATCAGATCTGAAACCAAAGAAAAAATTGCCGACACTTCAGATTTTGTTGTCACTAAAACTCAAACTGTCGCTGAGTCTGTAGAGACGTTTGCACAAACGCCTAAAGTCGACGATAAGATCGATGAAGCAAAAACCATGCTTCAAACAAGAGCCAATAACATATCCGAAACTATAAAGTCGTATTCAGATAAAGCCGGAGCTGAGTTCGAAGACCTACAGTCGAAGATTGAGAAGCAACATGTTATTGCTGCTGACAAATTTGACGAAACTATAGCAGACTTTGAAGCTAAGAAGGTTACATATGAATTTCGTGGCTTAGAGCCCAAGGAGTCCTTAACCAAATCACCGCCTAACCAAATGGAAGAAGGAACAGGAGTCCCAGAGGCAGCACCCAGGAAATCTGTTGCAACATCTGAACATATGTTCGATGACTCAATTGGCAAACTAGAAGAAATGAAATCTATTGTGGCTGATGCAAGAAAATTAACTCAAGATTTCTTATCTATGGAACAAGAACCCCAACAGCCCATGCCTAGATCGGGTTTAAAGGAGGAAACGAAATCTTCCGAAAAGACTACAGTAGAGACAATAACATTCCCGCCAATTGTCGAGTCCACTATTTCGAAAACCAATGAAACACTATCATCTGTAAAGCAAGGCTTCGAAAAGCAACTGGACGGAGCTAAACAGATCATTGGCGATGGCATTGAAACTGCGGCGCCCATAACTAAACCTAAGATCACACCAACCACTGTCAGAAACCTTACACAGGACTTTCTAAGCTTTGAACAATCGGGTCCAATACACGTGCAAACCACCATCGCTACCGAAAAAACCACAGAACCCCATATTTCTTTGACAGATGCAGAATTTTGTAAATCGTTAGAGGACACCATTACCAAGAAGATGAGCGAAGGCTTGATCGAAATCTCCGAGGAAATTAAAATAAAAGGTACATAGATTACATTAAAATCCAAACATTTTCATTAAAATCCAAAAGATAAAGGACTTTATTCATAAAACTCAATGTAAATAGTTTTGAAATAGGTTTGTTTGACAGTTCTATACAGGAAATCTGTCACACAAACCTTTTTCAAACTACATTAAGTTTTGTGAATACGGCCGTATTTGTTTAAACTATGTCCGTTATATATTTCCTAGAATTGTGGTGCAAATCTTAAATCCATTAAAAAATGATATTAAGCTTGAATTTTTCGTTGAAAAGCCCACGCAAAATGTGAAAAACAAAAGCATTTTTTTATTTTGATATGTTTGGATTTATAACGATCCTGGCTTTTTATACCCTCCACCATAGGCATCATTCTGTTTGTAGCACCTCGAAATATGCGTCTAAAAACCCATAAAGACGTTGATCGTCATGTCATTTTAAGTCGATCTAGCCATGTCCGCCCGTCCGTCTGTCTGTCGAAAGCACACTAACTTTGGTATCATGATTCAAATCGGATCATAACCTGGTATAGCTGCCATATAAACCGATCTTGAATCTTCATCTTCTTGAGCCTCTAGAGGGCGCAATTCTTATCTGATTTGGCAGAAATTTTGTACAACGGCTTCTCCCGTGACTTTCAACATGCGTATCCTATATGGTCTGCATCGATCTATAGCTTGATACAGCTCCCATATAAACCGATTTCCCGATTTTACTTCTTGAGCCCCTACAAGGCGCAATTCTTATCCGAATGAACTGAAATATTACATAATGACTTCAATGTTTAACATTCAATTCATTTATGGTCCGTATTGGACAATAACTCGATAAAGCTCCAATAGCAAAACAGCTCTTATTCATTGTTCTTTGTTTGCCTAAAAAGAGATACCGCGCAAAGAACTCGACAAATGCGATCTATGGTGGAGGGTATATAAGATTCGGCCCGGCCGAACTTAGCACGCTCTTACTTGTTTTTTTATGAGCGGCGAACCTATCGACAAGTCATTACCATTATTACGTTGAGTGGTGCAATTCTTCTAATACAAGTTGTATCTCACGCCGTTGATGACGCAGAAAGGCAACGTTATATCAGCGCAAATGTTTGTTTGCCAATAATGCACACATTTCGAGAGTTGCACGCATCACAAAAACCCAACTCCATTCTCTCATTTTTCAACAATGTTATAATAATCTTGTATAACTTTACTTTTGTTGTTGTTGTAGCCACATGTCTATATGGGGAGGTGGCGATCCTCGTCCATAGGACCGATCGCCACATGCTGGCCATTGGTTACTTTAAGGCGTCAATAACCCGCCTTCTCATATCGAGCATCATAGACACTCAGTATTTGTGCAAGAGCCGGACGGCACCGGTAAACTCGTTCCGGTCCAAAGGTGGCGATTGGTTATTTAAAGGCGTCAATAACTCACCTTATAATATGGAGCATCGTAGGCAATCAGTATTTGTGCAAGAGCCGGTGCCGCTTGGCTTCTCACTGAGGCTCTCCGCTCGATACCGTGGATTGTCCGCGACTGGCGCTGCAGCTACTCCGTATGGAGCATTCCACTATCCGCAACCTGTGGACGCGTCCGGTAGCTCGCAGCTAAGCTTCTCGCGACAGCAATGAAAAGCTCACAGATCGGACCTCAATGTTCCAGCCTGTGCGATGCTCACAGCTATCCCGTGCCGGGCAATTCGGTCTATAACCTGATATAGCTGCTATATAAACCAATCTCCCGATTTGTCTTCTTGAGCCCTTACACGCCGCAATTTTTGTCCGATTTAGTTGAAATTTTGTGTGTAGTGTTTTGTTAAGTACGGTCCGAATCGGTGTATTACCTGATATAGCTCCCATATAAACCGATCTCCCGATTTGACTTCTTGAGCCCTTACAAGCCGCAATTTTTTATCGATTTGGCTGAAATTTTGCACGTGGTGTTTTGTTATGACTTGCAAGAACTGTGCCAAGTATGGTCCAAATCGGTCTATAACCTGATATACCTTCCATATAAACCGATCTCCCGACTTGACTTCCTGAACCCTTACAATCCGCAATTTTTGTCCGATTTGGCAGATAGTGTTCCGACACGACTTCCAACAACTGTACCAAATACGGTTCAAATCAGCTTCTAACCCGATGTAGTTCCCATGTAAGTTTTTAATGTTTGCTGGCTCGACAGAAGTGTGGTATGAAGAATAAAATAATGCCCTTCAACAAAATTTATTTTGTATAAATTTTTAGCAGAATCCATGGTGGTGGGTTCCCAAGATTCGGCCGGGCCAAACTTTAAATTTTAAATTGTTTTTTTTTTTTTTTTTTTTTTTTTGAAAAAATTCGATTTGTATTTTAGGCATTTATTTGGGCTCACATGCTTTGTATGACTCGTTTTTGTGGTAAACCAGTCGTTTTTTACCGATTAAATTGTAAAGGAGAAGCGAGTCGTTTTAAGAGCAGCATGATAACGACAGACGGACGGACAGACAGACACACGGACATCGTTAATTCGTCTTAGATTCTACACGATCAAGAATATATATAATTGGTAGGGTCGGAAATGGAAATGGATATACCCTCTATTCTATGTTACTAAGTACAAAATTTCCTATGAACATTTCGTTAGTCCGATTAAAGTTTAAGTTCAATGATAAGGGGCCTCCTTTTTTATGCCGAGTCCGAACGGCGTGGTGCATAGCGTCACCACTTTGTAGATACATTTTAACATGGCAGGACAAATGTAGCCAGCATCAGTAAGGGAAAACCACCGCTGAAAAATTTTCTGATGTTCAAGCCGGAGTTTGAACCCAGGCGTACGGCGTCATATGCGGACATGGTAACCTCTGCGCCACGGTGGCCTCCTATCCTATGGTAAGGAACAGGGGCAAACTTTTCACTCATCATTGAGTGCTATCTGATTCAAGTTTAAGCTCAATTATAAGAGGCCTCCTTTTTATAGTCGAGTCCGATTAGTACCAGACTAAAACATCTTGTGTCCAGATTTGCTTCGGTGGATGAAATGCTAGCCACGAAAGAGCTGGGGCGTTATGAGACAATGAATATTCAAAATGAGTATTTGGGGTTTTTTATGAAAAAATTCGCGCAGTATTTTATTTCGGTTTCGGTTTTTTTTTTCTTACAATTTGCCTTGTGAAATGCTTTATACAAAGCCACCATCGGCCAAAATTAAAAAAAAAATAAAAGACGAATATCTCCGAAAGCAAAAGAGATGCTAAAGAAAATTTGGGAACATTTTTTGGATTCACAAATGAAGATTTTACTACATTCAGGTTCCTTCTAAGAGGTCCCCCATCGATCTCCTATGACCTTTGCACATCATTTCATTAACACAGAAATATTTAAAAGAGAGATCGGTCACTATGGCTGCTATATTCAAATCTGGACCGATCTGTGCCATATTGCAGAAGTATGTTGAGGGGCTTAACTTAACTCACTGTCCCAAATTTCCACGACATCGGACAATAAATGCGCCTTTTATGGACCCAAAGCCTAAAATCGAGAGATCGGTCTATATGGTAGCTATGTCCAAATCTGGACCGATCTGGGCCAAATTAAAGAAGGATGTCGTGTGGCCAAACACACTCACTGTCCCAAATTTCAGCAAAATCGGATAATAAATGTGGCTTTTATGGGCCTAAGACCCTAAATCGGCCTAAGACCCTAAAATATGTCAGCTATATCCAAATCTGGACAGAACATGGCCAAATTAAGGAAGAATGTCGAAGCGCTTAATATTTACAACTCAATGTCCCAAATTTCAGCAAAATCGGATAATAAATGTGGCTTTTTTGGGCCTAAGACCCTAAATCGGCGGATCGGTCTATATGGCAGCTATATCCAAATCTGAACTGAACATGGCCAAATTAAGGAAGGATGTCGAAGGGCCTAACACAACTCACTGTCCCAAATTTCAGCAAAATCGGATGATAAATGTGACTTTTATGGGCCTAAAACCCTAATCCGATATAGCCCATCTTCGAACTTAACCTGCTTATGGACAAAAAAAAAAAAGAATCTGTGCAAAATTTAAGCTCAATATTTTTAAAGACTGTAGCGTGATTTCAACAGACAGGCGGACGGACATGGCTAGGTCGTCTTAGATTTTTACGCTGATCACGAATATCTACACTTTATAGGGTCGGAAATGGATATTTCGATGTGTTGCAATAGGGAATGACAAAATGAATATACCCCCATCCTTCGATGGTGGGTATAATAAAGTTGGATAGTAAGTTTGCTTCTCATGGTAAAATTTTAAAATGCAGTTGTTTTCCTGCTGCTTGCTCAAGTATCATATACGATTTTATACTTGTTCGTTATCCACCATAAGAAATATTCCACACAACCTAAAACGTATCTAATTTCTTGCTTTCTATTGTATTTTTCTCTTATTTTCTCCAGAGAGCGATATTCCTCATTCGCAAACACCACCACCAACGCCAATCGATGCCAAGCAGGATAAGCCAGAATGTGCCGAAGGAGTACAAAAACCAACAATGGACGAAGGTGAACATAAGTAAAATTCATTTTTGTGTGACACCCACCATTAGCAAAAATATCTACAACTTATAAACAAAATTAAGGGAATTCGCGATGACACACATGCTTCACCTCTTTGCATTGAAGAGGGTCGTATCGTTGTTGAAATTTACATTGTTTTAAATTTTACAATAGCAGTATTCGTGATAAGCGGACGGGAGGGCGAGCGGCCAACGCTACGTTGCCGATGAAGTACACTCACGCATTGTGAACTCCTTAATTGTTGCCACGCAAATCGAGATAATTGTGAATAATAAAGTATCGAAATAAATAATCAATCAATCGATGTAAACAATTGTTCACAATTTTTTTAATTGCCTCACTTATCGATCGATTCTCTAACACACATACCATATAACCCACCATAAGAAACTAACAAACCTAACATGCAGGGGTCTTCGAGAGATTGGATAAAACTTTACACACTCACATTTCGATTTGACCGAACCGGATTTTCAAAAGTATGTATGCTTAGGTATATGCGATAAGGCCGAATCTTGAAGGCCTACTGCCATTCTTTCTGCCGGATGGGATCATTTTCACAATCCATTAGCGCTTGAAAAAAGCTTGGTAATCCACTTAGTATTTATTTTGACACGATTGGCACTAATCTCTGGCTTTGGTACAGAGCGAAAGGAAAGTGAACGAAAAAACAACCGGCCATAGGTTTGGCAGTGGCAGTCTGCAATCAGACGCACTTCTCACTTACAGTTGAAGCAGTCAGATCGCTAACAGCAGCTTGCGAGTATTCGCACCCACTAATTCAGACAAGTCTTTAAAGAAGTTAGAACCAAAAGTGGAACTTCTTCTTCGAGTTGGTGCAGATCAGGCACACAGCAGATGTTCTAGTGTTTCTCTTCCTCGGCTTCTTTACAGCTTCCGAAGAAATCGTTACTTGCAACCTTTAGTGTGTCAATGACCCGTCGTGATGAAGACGATATAAATGAGACTTCTGTTCTAGATGGACACCGACAGCACGGCGCACATAGTGGGAATTTAACTCTCAAAATGGCGCTTAATTGATTTGTTTCTATCTCCGATACAGGGATATATTTTTGGTTCGTGATAAAGTGGACAAAATTCGATGACGATATCCGAAAATCTGCCAATATTTATCGATAACTTTGATCCTAGGTTTGCTCCAAAATTAAACTTTTTTAAAAATTTCTTTGAAACTGAACAAAACGGAAAATCGTATGAACTAAACTAAAGAAGTAGTCACACAATCCTTCTAAGGTTGTTTAACCTGTGAGGCTTATGCTCTATGTGCTACGAATTGCTACCGTTTTAGTTTATTGATTCTATGCAATTTGTGTTTAGTAAAATTAATATTTGAATTGTATGTATATTTAGTGTGTCAGTTTAGGACGCCCCGGTAGCCGAGTTGGTAGCGTGCTTGGATTACCAGTGCAAGGGTCTGGGTTCGATTCCCGCCAGAAGCCTTGGTCTGTCGCTACTGTGGTATCGCAATGGACCTAAAATTGTCGGAGTGAATCTGTAAAGGACTGCCACTCTTACCTAACCTAACCTAACAATGCATATTCAGTTATTAAAGCTCATATACATCATGACATAAATACCAGGTAGTGTACCGTAAACAGCTGAGTACTCGCGAAGTGCACTATCTGTCAACGAGTTTCGGTTGTGTGTGTGTGTGTTGGGCAACTGCTACTACCTGTAAATGAATATATCTTGCATATACATAAGATGAAATATTTATTAAAGAGCTGTATCTTAATCTGTTTCGATGTTGATGATGATTCGTCGATTTCACCCCTTCAAATATATATCGGCTTAATGATAAATATGGGAGTTACATCTAAATCTGAATCGATTTGGAAAATATATTTGCACACATGTTCAGACAGAATATCAAACATTTCTCGCATACTTGTTTAACAATGGGATCAAAATTGTGGTTATCACAGCCATAAACAGGCAAATGTATTGAGAGCACTGTTGCCGTTTTGGTAGGTACCTACCAAAGTTGGTATGTTTGTGTTATCTTGGTAGTTTGGTAGGCTGACCTCAATTTTTGGTAGGTTTTTCCAACATGTAAATACCAAATATCTCAAAATTACTTCAATTCTTGTCGTTTGTGTGTATTCGTTAAGATTGCAGAATAAAAGCATGGATGTCAAGGGGCCAAATACTGTTACAAGGGGTCTTACTGTTTTAAATTTCAGGGTGCTTTATCAAGATATGGGTCATCTTTGAACTTTAAGCTGTAAAGTGATTCCAACAAATAGACGGTCGGACATGTCTAGCTCGTCTATGGATATATACATTGTAGAGTTGATAATGTATAAGAAGATGTATTGAAAATGGAATGGCAAAATGGCCACCCCTTGCCTCGAAGAACGTTTGTTAGGCTTTAATCGAGTTTGGTAGGATTTTTCTCAAATTTTGGTAGGAAAAAATTTTCCTGAGTGGCCACACTGATTGAGGCATCAACGAGAACATCTCTTACCAAATTTTGCAATGATCAAACTAAACTTGTGGCACCTGCATAGAAGCGCATATCGGATGAAAGATATATACGAGAGCTATATCTAAATCTGATTCGATTAGGATGAACTTTTACGACATCAAATGGAACGTCTCATGCTAAATTTTGCAAAGATCGGAGAAAATTGTGAGCAATATAGCCCCTATAGTGGATATTGGATGAATGATATATATGGGTGCTGTAAATAAATCTGAACGCATTTTTTCCAATTTAAATATTCTTCATTCCTAGGGAGTAAAGTACATTTTTGCTAATTTTCATCGAGATCGGACGAATCCCTGAATTGATCTCCATTTTAAAATATACCACTGTGCAGCGACTGACAATGTTACATTGGGCTTTATGTTGACGAATATGCTTAAGCTAGTTTCTAGCAAGCTCGTCCGGTTGCAATTCCCTTGGATAACTCTGTGGCCTGCATCCAGAACAGCCAACTCGTTGAGTGATTTGCGACAGTCAAGGGCGACTTTTGAATTTATAAATACGTGCTCCATTGGTATAAATGCCACCACTTCATTTATTGGAAGGAACTCGGGTTGATATAGACTGCAGTGATCAGATAACCTTCGGGTTCATTCTTCAGAATGAACCCTTAAACCGGCATGGTCTTCTAGGCTGGAACCATACGCATATAGAAATCTATGTAATATGGATCATTGTGTAGAGCCGTATTAGCCACTATTCGTAGAACCACTATCCGCGCCCGGTAGCTCCCAGCTAAGCTTCTCATGGCAACGACGAACTCCACATAGATTGGAGCTGAAAGTTCCAGTCTATGTGGTGCTCATATTTATCCCGTGCCACAATATAATATAGTTGAGCATAAACAGATTTCCGTATAAATTGGTTGGCTTAAAAAATACAGAATTTTTCTATCTGATTTGGAAGAAATTTGCAAAAGAAATCTGAACGAGGTGTTAGGTGTTTAAAGTTGGGGCCCAGCCGAGCATAAAGAGCTACATTCCAAAATTTTTGGATTATAAGTTAAATTTTCCGCTCAGCGGTTTTCGTAAATGGAACATTATCTCTGCCAAAGATACCAGAGCGGTGTGCTGTTTTGGACTCTTCGACGTCCTTGCCTATTTTGATCTAGATCGGACCATAATATGATATGGTTGAATAAAGACCGACTTCTCGCATAAATTGGTTGGTTTAAAATGTACCGCATTTTAATCCAAGAATGAGAGAAATGTAGAAAAGAAATAACGTTTTAGTTGCTTAATTTTCTATATCGAGTTTGTTTTTAACTTAAACATTGATTTGGCAAATCAGCGTTATAGCAATACATATCTGTCCCGAACATGGTTGTAGTCGATGCCTCAAATATTCCATATTGGTGTAAAATAAAAAAAGCAAAGGTTCGTACTGAGTTCGATTTTCACAGTGAAAAAACTAACAAAGAAAGAAAGATACGCACATCGGAAGCTAAGATTGCCGAAACCCTGTATACATACCTGCATTACGCCTCAGTACACTTCATGGGAAGGGAAATGATAGCTGTGTTTTATTTTAGCACTGGATAGGCAAGTCGTGAAGGGCAAAAATAAAACGCAAAACATGTTTCCAGTGCAGAGGGCGAATTACCGCATACGTGATCGAGTGCGCTTTCGTATCGAATGTAATTTCATTTCGTAATTAATGGATGTTATACCACTTTCATACGCATTTTAATATAAATTTTTTAACATTTGTGTTCTAAAATTTAAAAACTTCTCGTTCAATAAAGCAATACATAATTCACAATAGAGAGTTTTCGAACGATTCTACTCGTTCACGTATGCGGCAATTCGGCCCCAGGTCTGTTTGCTTGCCGTGAGGTGGTAACGCCGTTTGCCAATCTGTCATAATAATACGAGGAAAAAAGTGAACATATTTGTCAAATTAATGAATAAAATTTGAAAAACATGTGTGGGCATGGAAGTCAAATAAAATTTATTAGGGTTTGCGCAGAAATTAGTTTTAATTTGTGAAGAACATATCATAGCAATCCTGACGACAGATGTTCTACACAAGCCTGCGCTGGTAATTTATCCAGGGGCCTAATTTTTGCATACGCAATCGACTTATTACGATCGAGTTTCGCATTTTTGGATTATGGCCCACAGTAAATTACCTAACATATTTTTGTCTATTTTTAAGAAACTAGCTTTAAAATACGACATCAAAGTATTTATTTCATAAAATAAAACAATAATTATATATTCAATATTCACATTTTTGGTCCCTTACATTGAACAAAAATTAACTTTGTGCTTACGCCAAATTCAAAGTAAATTATAAAATTATCTACAAACATGACCAAACCAAAAGTTTTATCATTTACCCTTTTTCACATAAAACAACAATTTATAGTGTAAAAGCAGTAGCATATCGTTTAAAATTGCAATTGCATATTGTTATGAACGTGTTTTATTTATTATTTTTAGTAGTAATACATTTTTTAACAACCACCATTTGCTTTGTTCACCTTTGATATTGCAAAATATGCTCGGTTTATATCGATTTATTCTTCCCAGAAATCGATAACTTTGACAGATTACGATCGTAAACCATGATCCAACTATCCAACCATGGAACGAAATTTATTTTCGAACAAAAACACGCTCGATAACGGATGCGATAATTATGTCATTTCCATACAATTTGCGTTGCCGTGCCCTATATATTGCTAAAATAAAACACAGCAAATGGATATTTAGGAACTGCAAACGAAACAGGTGCGACAAAGGGTCAAGTTTTATTTTATTTATAATTGCAATGTTTCATAATAAATTTGTCTTCTTCAAAATAGCGAGCTGAGCCATTGAGGATTGAGGAAGCTAATATCTCTAAACTAGTAGTTGTCAAACTTTGTTTTGCATAATTGAAGTGCGAACGAGCCTTGCGACAAGTCTTTTGAGTTTCATTGATTGCGGCAAATTCTACGTTGCAGGCACTTCGTTGTTCCAGAATATTGGACAATACCTTGTGCTGAGTATATAGTTTAAGCGTAGTACTCTCATTACATTCTTTTCGTAAATTAAAACAAGAAAAAAGGCGTTAAGTTCTGCCGAGCCTAACTTTGGATGCCCACCACCTCGGGTATTTATGTAAACCACCTTTCGTCACAATCCGGTGAAAAATGCATACCTTATGCCCCATAGCAGCTATATCGAAATATGTTCCGTTGTGGATCAATTACTAATAAGTACAAGTCATTGTTCAATTGTGTATAACAAAATATTGATCTTTTTAGTAGCTATATCTAAAAATAAACCGATCGGAACGATATACGACACGGAAGTCGAAAAGCCTAATACAAGTCACTGTGTCAAATTTCAGTGAAATTGGATTATAAATGCACCTTTTATGTGGCCAAGACTTTAAATCGAGATATCGGTCTATATGGCAGCTATATCCAAATCTGGACCGTTTTGGTCCAAATTGAAGAAGGATGTCAAGTGGCCTAACACAACTCACTGCCTCACAAAATCGGATAATAAATGTGGCTTTTATGGGCATAAGACCCTAAATCGGCGGATTGGTCTATATGGGAGCTATATGAAGATACAGTCCGATATAGCCCATCTTCGAACTTTCTGTGCAAAATTTCAGCTCAATATCTCTATTTTTAAATACTGTAGCGTGATTTCAACAGACAGACGGACAAACGAACAGACGGACGGACATGGCTAGATAGTACGCTGATCAAGAATATATATACTTTATAGGGTCGGAAATGGATATTTCGAAGTGTTGCAAACGGAATGGCAAAATGAATATACCCCCATCCTTCGATGGTAGGTATACAAAAAATGCTATAAGTAGTTTTGTCTTAATAATATATAAACAAACATGCCAATGGATATGTTCAAGTTTCCCAAAGAGCCGTTTCTAACATCATTATTATGGTGTTATTCCTTCAATACGATGGGATAAGCATTGAAATTGCCGAATTCCAAATTGCTCCGAAGGTCCTTCCACCACAAATTGTGCTGGCCGATTTTCGAAGCTTCATGCATGCTGAAGGCATCCAACAATTCGGTGGTACTCAATTTGCGCAAACATTTAAACATACCTTATTGACATTATTGCAACCGTCATATTTGCCAATATCCTTTGCCGCCGACAGGGGAATCGGTCATAAGAGCAGGCGACAAGTTAGATAGATACAGCTGGAGTAAATTCATAGACAAATAATTTAAAATTGAGCCCTTCCGGAAGGTCTGAAATAGTCCACAATAATGATAATAATAATATTGTCCCATTTCAAGGGCAAAATGACATCTGGTATATCGCTAGATATCCGGATATATCCAAGAGATAACCTGTCCACATTGAGACTTAGACAATCCTGGACTTCAAAGCGTCATAGTTCTTATCGACCTGTATGGACATGGGTCCAAGGAGCCACAGGATGCTGGGAATATCGTAGAATATCATATTTTTATAGGTTTTATTCCCATTACCTGTCTCTCTTGTAGCTTTTATCAAGAAATCATATACAAATCAAAAATTAATTAATTAAATTAAGGATTTTAATAAATCTCTGTGTTGTTTGGTTCCAACAATTACACAATTTACAATTAAACTACAATATTTTGGAGGTTAGGGTTTTTGTGTTTTGCTTCGGTTTTTTTCCTTTCATTGAACCGAGATGGGAAGTTTTTAGATAATACTTATTTATCTATTATCACAAGCGCCACCAACCAGTCTATGTGCTAAGCTCAAATTCTTTTCCTATATATAATTTATCTATGATTCATGGTTGGTAAATATTTTATTAGCTTGAACTGTGTAGGTATATTTTTAGGATGAGATATATAAATCAACTCTTGTTCGCAACACAAGATGGCACCTAACGTGGAAGTCAAACATTATTTTTGATGGTGCCTACTTTTAGGCGATTTAGTAAAATCTATTAAACAGTGGACACAGCAGAAAGTTTAATCGAACAATAGGACTGTAATGTAGTAGTAGGTTTCAATAAAAGTGAGCAAGAGATTAACAGTTTTAGAGTAGGTTTATTTGACAGTTCTTTAAATGAAATCTGCCAAATAAGCCTACTTTAACGTTACTTTAAGTTTTGTGAACATTGGTATAACAAAAAACAAACACTTGGTCCTTCCAACGGAGTTGGGGTCTTCCTCTTATGCGTATTCTACTATGACCTATCGCTAACACAACCGTTGTATTTTGATGCGATGTATACAGCTCATACAGTTCGTGGTTTATGCGACGCCTATATTCTTCGTCAACGAAGACAGGTCGAAGGATCTTTCTTTCAAACACCATAGCCATACAACAGCACGTGCACGTGTATCAGTGTAGAGAGATGGCTTTGCTCCTGAACTGCTTACTCAATCCAAAGTAGCATCAATATTAACCTTCGTTTTATTTCAAACCGGTGTCATTTGTTTCGTTCCAGCGGTGCCGAGATAGTTACAATTGCTATCTTTCTCCATTTTCTTTATCTGCTGGACGCACTGGAATTTGTGGGAGTTGATACCATTCACTTTGTTTTACCTCTATATGCTGCCAGATCCACTTTCACTGATTGCCTTTCGATATTTTCAAAGGCTGCACGTAGTTATTCGGGTGACCGACACATAATATCAATCTCGTCAGCGTATGCGAGCAGTGCTCCAATCCTATTCGCACATGCATCTCTCATAATTTTCTCCAGCAAGATATTAAAGAGTTCATAACATAAGTAGTCTCCCTGTCTGAAACCTCGGTTCACACAGGTTCTTTCCTATTTTTACAGAGGGTCGAGTATCAGCATGTGTTCTTGTTGTAGCCACATTTTTATGTGGAGGTAGCGATCCTCGTCAAGCTCCTGCGTGAGCAAGATTGCTCTGGTCCAAACGACCGATCGCCTAGGGAACAAGATGGCCATTGGTTATTTAAAGGCGTCAATAACTCGCCTTGTCATATTGAGCATCATAGGCAATCTCTGAGACTCTCCGCTGGATACCGCTGATTGTCCGTGACTGCCGTTGCAGCTACTCCGTATGGAGCACTCCACTATCCGCACCCTGTGGACCCAATAGCTCGCAGCTAAGCTTCTCGTTTCAGCAATGAACAACACACAGATTGGACCTCAATGTTCTAGCCTGTGTGGTGCTTACAGCTATCCCGTGGCGGGATCAGCATGCGTCGTCCTACAACGTAGTGTTAATTTTGCAGGGATACCAAATTGAGACAATGTTTGAAAATATCTGTAAACGTTTAGAGCTGTCGAAGGCGGCTTTGTAGTCGACGAACAGATGGTTGGAGTTGATTTATCCTTCTGGGGTATTTTCCAAGCTTTGTGCACAGTGTAAATATCTGGTCAATGGTGGATTTCCCACGTCTAAGGCCGCATTAGTGGGGCCCAATTATCTCATTGGCGTTAGGGTGCAGACTTATTCCTCTGTAGTTCCAATCATGGGGCATGCGTTTTTCTAGCTAGATCGCGTCGACGAGCTGATGCATACGACTCGACAGCGTCTAGACCCCGGTCATAAATAGTTCAGATGGCAACCCATCGGCTCCTGCTGTCTTGTTTTCCAGTCTCTTCTGACCAGATGGTACACATTCTAACCATCATCATTGATGATGGATTGGCTCCATTATCGAATACTGTCATCTTTGTCTCTGCAAGAGGATATGTCTGTACCAAAGCCCTCTTTTGGTATTTAATACAATGATAGAATTTTTGTACATTTTTTTTATCATTTCCTCACGTCTTTCCACTTCCTTATTTTCCTAGCGGAATAGACTTTTCTTCATTGGTACCCACGTACGGATGTTGCGGTTCTTTGTATGGGATGGACAATGGTTTGCCATCACGCTAGGAGTGCTTTCTTCAAACAATTGAGTCAGCCGAGAGTAGTATGACTGTTGTGTTTGCAGCTCTCCCACGTCCAGCTACCGTGTAATGCCAGATCGTGCGTTTCTCACTACGCTTAGACAGGAGCGAACCTTTGCTGCAACAAAGTAATGAATCGAATTGGTGTTCGCCCCTCTGATCAATCGTACGTCTAATACGCTTGTTGAGTGTCTTCCATTTATCAGAACATATGCTCTAATTGGTTTCTCGTCTTTTGATCGGTCGACAATCATGTAGCCGTGTGAATCCTTTGTTGTTGGAATCTGCCAGCACGATTTCGATATCATGAGCGGATTAGGGGTCAAATTCTCTTTCTAGGTCCTCGTAGGAAATAATGTAACGCCTTTTCCAATCCATCACGCTTTCTGTAAGGTGGTAATATCAGAGTTCGGATATTTCCGGTGCATAGTCCTTGTATCGTTTTCTGAATGCAGGTAGTGTTACCAATATCAAATAGCCTATACACAAGTGCTATTTTACCATATGGTTCTGTATTATCAAGCCTGGGTTACCTAAAATTGGTACTAATACCAACAATTAATATATAACAAATGTTTCAATTGTCGTTTAGATTTGCGTTCAGCTTATACCAATGGGGTTTGGTTGTTGTTTCTATTTCGAATAGAAAAGCAAAACAACAAAAACCCTTTGAAAAGTTAGAGCAAAAAACAAAGACCCATTGGTCTAAACTGGACGATTTTCTAGTAAGACCATGAAATAATTTTGTGACCAAAATAAAATGTAGCACGAAAACCAACTCTAAAATTTGGTATGGTTTCCTTCATAAATTAAACATTTTATATCTGCATAGCAACAGTGTTTGCTGATATCAGCAGCTTGTTACTCTGTAGGGACTGGTCTGGAGGGAGTGATAGGCAATATAATTTTTTGATAAAAGTAGGGGTGCGAACCCTTTTCCATACCCTAAAACTGCCACCGAAAATAAAAAAGTGGATTAATGGCGACAACAAAGGACCCAAATGAAAGGTATTTTGGAATATAATACGAAAAATATGGGGTCAGGTCACAGGGGGCCTCCCGCTCCAAAATATCCTCTAACGGACATTTAAACCAATTGGTGCAACATGGGACTTAAATGATAAGCCCCCCTCTCATTAAAATTTTCCCAATGAAAAAGCAGACGATAGGAATGATATGAGATTCAAATGAAAGGTAATTGAGAGTAGAACACGAAAATGGTGTCAAAATTTGGAAATGTTGGTGGCCGCCATTCCCCTACAAAATTCCCTCCCCCAAAAAGGAAAAAGTAGATCAATCAGGGTAATATGAGACTAAAATGGAAGGTATTCGGTTTTAGAGTAAAATGCCGCCACAAAAATCCCCCAAACGGACATACAATCCGACCGTAAGAATATGCGGCTTAAATGAAAGGGTCTTGAACATAAAGTTCGAATCTGATATCCGAATTCGGAGACAAGTATCTGAGGGCCCGCCACAAAACCTCTCTAACGGACATGCAGGCTGCGAAGAGCCATTTTTGGTTAATGGCTCTTCCAGGAAGGACTTGTGGGCTTTTGTATCAGATATGGTATTTCTAAGACGTGTATTTGAACAACAAATATGATAAACAAATGAATACATAAAGAAATGCCCCGGCGCCGGATCTACAGAAATATCTCCTTTTATAAAGCCACATCAGGCTGTAGTGAAGCGCTCCGTGACAGCTGGTGTGTATATATATATGATTATTTCCTGTTGCACCAATTAAATACTAGGTTAGGTTGAAAAGAGGGTGCAGATATTAATCCGCCCCATGCCACTATGGACATACACCTAAGCCAGTAATCGGCTTGTTGTGCGCTCTAAAAACTATAAAGTAACCTCTATAAAGAAAATTTTAAGTTAGGAATTCCGTGCTACTTACAAAATCCTTAATTGTTTTCAATACCACTACCCTCAATTAAAGACTAAAATAACGTTAATTACACATAAATAAAGGGTGATTTTTTTGAGGTTAGGATTTTCATGCATTAGTATTTGACAGATCACGTGGGATTTCAGACATGGTGTCAAAGAGAAAGATGCTCAGTATGCTTTGACATTTCATCATGAATAGACTTACTAACGAGCAACGCTTGCAAATCATTGAATTTTATTACCAAAATCAGTGTTCGGTTCGAAATGTGTTCAAATTTTGACAAATTTTGTTCAGCGATGAGGCTCATTTCTGGTTGAATGGCTACGTAAATAAGCAAAATTGCCGCATTTAGAGTGAAGAGCAACCAGAAGCCGTTCAAGAACTGCCCATGCATCCCGAAAAATGCACTGTTTGGTGTGGTTTGTACGCTGGTGGAATCATTGGACCGTATTTTTTCAAAGATGCTGTTGGACGCAACGTTACGGTGAATGAACACATTTCGAACCGAACACTGATTTTGGTAATAAAATTCAATGTTTTGCAAGCGTTGCTCGTTAGTAAGTCTATTCATGATGAAATGTCAAAGCATACTGAGCATCTTTCTCTTTGACACCATGTCTGAAATCCCACGTGATCTGTCAAATACTAATGCATGAAAATCCTAACCTCAAAAAAATCACCCTTTATTAACAAGTTAAAAGGCGGGACCGAACTTTGGATACCCACCACCTCGGGTATATATGTAAACCACCTATCGTCAAAGTCCGGTGGAAATTCGCCTTACATAACTCACTGTCCCAAATTTCGGCGAAATCGGACAATAAATGCTCCCTTTATGGGCCCAAGACCTTAAATCGAGAGATCGGTCTATATGGCACCTATATCCAAATCTGAACCGATCTTGACCAAATTGCAGAGAGATGTCGATGACCCTAACACTGCTCACTGTCCCAAATGTCGGCGAAATCGCACAATAAATGCTCCCTTTATGGGCCCAAGACCTTAAATCGAGAGATCGGTCTATATGGCAGCTATTTCCAAATATGAATCGATCTGAGTCAAATTGAAGAGGGATATCGAGGAGCTTAACACAACTCACTGTCCCAAATTTCGGTGAAATCGCAAAACAAATGCTGTTATGGGCCCAAGACCTTAAATCGACCTAATTGAGTAGTTTTTTAACTTATGTTAGAAAAAGTACGTCTTATGCATAATGTGATTATTTATAGGCCTGATGGCTTCGCATTGCATGAAATGAAATAAATAAATCGGCGGATCGGTCATATGGCAGCTATATCCAAATCTGGACCGATCTGGGCCAAATTGTAGAGGGACGTCACTGTCCCAAATTTCAACAAAATCGGATAATAAATGTGGCTAGATCAATATATAGTCCGATAAAGCCCATCTTCGAACTTAACCTGCTAATGGACAAAAAAGAATCTGTGCAAAGTTTCAACTCAATATCTCTATTTTTAAAGACTGTAGCGTGATTTCAACAGGCAGACGGACAGACGGACGGGTATAGCTAGATCGTCTTAGATTTTTACGACGATAAAGAATATATGTACTATATAGGGTCGGAAATGGACATTTCGATGTGTTGCAAACGGAATGACAAAATGAATATACCCCCATCCTTCGGTGGTGGATAAAAAAAAGTCACGCGCAAACTACTTTCAAATTATATATTTTTGAAAAAAATCTAAATTTGTTTCTATATTTTAAATCAAACAAATCCAAAACGGAAAAATGTGTCAAGTCCTATAACTTTCACGAAATGAGATATTGATCGGTTTACATACTTGATTTTTATAAACAAATGAGTGAATGTATCTCATTTGGAATCGTCTTTGGAAAAACCATTGACGACTTTTTCTGATTCTTAGAAAATTTGTGAGAAACAAAAGGTTGTCATTTATATGATTGTGATAGGAAATTAATAAACTCTAATAAATTTATGGTGAATTGTCCGGTGGGTTTTATTTTTATTGTAGCTACTCCGTTTTTTATTGATGTGTGTTTTTCCGTTGTCTACCTGTTGGGGATGGTTTAGTAACAGAAACCACATTTGTCATTGATTTGAAAGTTTTGAAAAATTTGCAACGTACACATGCTAATACAGGTATATAGCCACCGTAAAGTAAGATGCGCGCATTCATAAATACCTGTTAGTAAAATATTGAAAAATACGTAGTATAAATAGGTGTTCATTACGAAGTTTCTTGTTTTTATTTTTTATTTAAGTCTATAGATAATAAATACCCTTACAGACTAATAACAATATATTTTCAAATGTATTAACCTCAGAATTTACAAATAATATAATTTTCCTTTTCAAACTTTCTCGATTCTCAGATAGATCTATTAATCTTTCAGTTGATTAAATTGACAACATAGGTGCCGAAAAGGATCATTATTGGCATATCGAGGTTTTATAATAAGAAATTTTCAAAAGATCAAAATATCTGGTAGATCTGATAGGAACGTTAAAGAAAATTCGACTCAAAAGAGAGCAGGAATCTATTTGATCATGAATTAATTTAGCCAAAAACGTAATGTTTAGCATGGTTCTACGAATTTTTTAAGAAGCTTTATAAGATTTAATCGGTACTCATACGAAGGTAATGAACTTCTGTCCCACCCATTTCGACGGAGACAAAATAATAGAAATTCAGAATGAATATTGAAGTACGGATCCCATACCACTGAACCGTACTCGAGATTACTTCTGACTAGCGACGTATATAAGTTTTTCGTCACAGAGAAATCATTAAGTTCTTTACTCCAGCGTTTCATGAAGCCAAGAGCACTACGTGCTTTGTTAACAACCATTGAAATGTGTTGACCGAAGTTTATGCGTTGGTCTAGAAGAAATCCAAGGTCTTTAAAGCTATTGACTACTTCAAGTTGATTGGAACCCAAAAAGTAGCTAGTTTTAAGAGAGGTTATTCTTGAAAATGATATGTGTTTGCATTTGAAAATATTAAGTTCCATAAAGTTCTGGTTGCACCATTCGTAAAGAGTATCAAGGTCATACTGAAGATAACAGTTCCCGGAAATTCATTTTTCATTTCCGGGAAATTGGAAAATATTTTCCAATCATTGGATTTCGGGGGAATTTCCCCTCCTTTCAAATAATCATTGAACCTCATTAACACTGCTCATTAAATCAGGATTGATGGCTCACACTAGCTGATTTTATTAAGGGAAAACAGTGTATCCGTGTACATGTGATTTTATCTGCTACATTCCAGTTCAAAATTTCGCAAAACGATCGCTTATTTTTCGAAGATTACAGGGAAGATTGCAATTGAAAATTTGCCCATGAACATTCCACCAAGAAACAGGGGTAAATTTCTCGCATATCAATGAGTGTTATCCAATTTAAGTTTAAGCGCAGTATTAAGGGACATTCATATTATTGGCGAGCCCGAACGGCGTGCCGCGGTGCGACACCTCTTTAGGGAGAAGTTTTTACCTGGCATAGTACCTCACAAATGTTGCTATCATTAGGAGGGGATAACCACCGCTGTTTATTTTTTCTGTTGTTGTTACCAGAATTCGAACCCAGATGGAAATGCTAACCTCTGCGTCACGGTTGTCTGCTGATTACTTAGGGTAGTTACCTCACAAGTGTCGTCAGCAATAGGAGGTGATAACCATTCCAAAAATTTGTTGACGTTCTAGCCGTGCTTTGAACTCAGGCGTTTACGGTGGTCCCAAGCGTTATAACAACCCGAAATATCGGTTTGCGTATATATTTTCTTGGTCGTTTTGTCGCCACGAGGTAGAACGAATACAGTTTTAACTGCTTGAAGTTTCGAACTAATACTTTTATTGATATAAGGTTTGGTTAGGTAATAGTGATACCACAATTGCGACTGACCAAAGCTGCTGGAAGATATTAAATCACGACACCTCAGCTATACAGGCTCTTCTCTTATTGATGTAAATCGATGGAAATAGCAAATGGGCTGTTAATTCGATGTCACCTTCTGAGCCCCTGAGTCCTGAATTTTCATACAGTTGACTATAAAGTACAAAAATGTCCTTGGATTATGTCCGGATAAGTCCATAAATAGATGGAGCCTCCTTTTTAAAGATTTTTATTAGATTTGGTTAAAATGTCGTATGTTTAGTGAACTTATAATATCCACATCAACTACCGGTGAGATAGGATGCTTAAACCTCCATCAGCTGTTAACAATACTGTAGTTTTTCATTAGCAATGGTTGCTGTCGGTGGATTTTAAAAAAGTTAATTTTTCCGGGAATTCCCGTAGTCAAAGTCGGGATTGCGGGATTGTAAAATGGGATGGGAAATGCTTAATGTTAATTGATTGATTTGTGTCATTCAACAAGTTCAGACAAAACTGAATAGAGGCAAGGCATCTTCCATTGTAGTTATTGAATGCAATACAACATCTCATTTAAGAAGAGCTCTTTCAACACGGAGAAGAACAAGGAAATGTGTATAAAGAACCTTGCCAAGTTTCTAGCACCATCAAGAAGATGCAACGTGGCAATTGTTGATGGACCATTAAGTGAACGTAGTCATATGCCCCTGAAAAACCACGTCTTGGGGCGCTCCAAATTTCTTAAGTCCACTACCAAAGAACGCAGAGAGGATCGATCTAATTACTATAGAGCTTAAGTCCCTATGGGGCAAAACATTGAACTTCCCGCATATATCTGATCAAGCCATTTGTGCAAAACGAACAAAACTTCTGAAAAAGACAAAACATTGATTGATTGAAGGAATTGTTTGACATTACCAATGTAAAAGGCGAATCGATTTGCAAAGAAGATAAGAACTTCTACAAACTACAAGTTGAGAGCAAAGGCCTCGTTGGCTATTCCGGCGACAAACCTGCTGGTGCCAACACTATCCACTCATCCAAGCGAAAAGGGCAATGGAGGCGAATGTTTCCACACTTATCAGCTCAGCGATACTTGATTGTTCCGAAAGTAGCACGGACTCATTCGGCAACAGTACAGATAGTCCTTGGTAGGATTACAATGCAATATCAACGAGAAAAAGGAAGCATAACCAAACAGGCATTGCAAAACGCCTTGTCACAAGCTCAAATTGTTTTCCCACGGAGCAGCAACAGTCTACCACCTGCTTTTCGCTGAGGGCATTGAAGTGCCAACCCCATGTCAGTCGGGAATCCACAAGGCAATATACAAGGAAGCTGCTCGGGTGTAGGATTACTTGGTAAGCACACTTTATCTGGAAGTGTGGAGCATGCACGAGAGCCTTGAATATCAGGCCGTTGTCCTCAAAAATGAATTCAAAGAAATTAAGTTGATTGCGCTCAAATTAAAAGATGGGAAAGCTCAAACAATCGCAAGAGGACTCAAGAATGTGTAAGATGAGTTCAACCTGTGGGGATCAATTGCGATGATTGTTGTCGTTACAACAAGCGTGAATACCAGCAAAGACACGCGTTTTAGTTTGACTGCAGCAAATATTCGAAGCTTCCTTTTTATAGCCGAGTCCGAGCGACGTGCCGCAGTGCGACATCTCTTTGGGGAGAAGTTTTAACACAGCATAGTACCTCACAAATGTCGCCAGCATTAGGAGGGGATAACCATCGTTTAAATTATATTCTGATGTTCTCGCCAGGTTTCGAACCTAGGCTTTCAGCGTCATAGGCTGACATGACAACCTCTGCGTTACGGTGGCCTCCATATACTGGTATTTGTACATACGAGGGCTGCTATTTTATTTCGGGATTGGACAACCCTTGTGTTGCAATCTGTCAACTGACAGCTCTATCGTAAAGCTTGACATTTTTGAGGTTTTACGTACTCCGAACGTTTTGACATACGAGCACTATGTGTGTTGTTTACAATAACTTAAAAGATTCACTTCGCCCAAAAAATAGAATCAAATCGTGAACATTTTCGTGCGATTATTGTTCACAACTTTCGACGTGGATTAACTTAACAACGGTACATCGATGAACTTAATTCAATTTTTGGCGATGAAGCTCCATCAATGGTCAGTGTTTATCGATGGTATGGTGAATTCAACCGAGGTCGTAGTTCACTCTAAGACGAATTTCTCGAAAAAGGCTCGTGTCCATTGGTCGAAAGAAATGCTCCAAAAATTCGAAGCAACTGCATTTTTGAGCACTCAAAACATCGATTTGATGAGTTATCCGCCGTATAGTCCTGACTTGACACCGAATGACTTCTTTTTATTTGCGTTCGTAAAAAATAAAATGAGAGGTCAACGTTTTTCGACCCCTGAAGAAGTGGCAAAAGTGCTTTGGATCAAACGCATGCAAAAGTGTATAGATCTTAATGGGGAGTATTTTGGAAAACAATAAAACGATTTTGACGATGATTAATATTTGTTTTTTTTTTGTCCACTCTAATCCCGAAATATAAAAGGCAACCCTTGTATAATAAAGGTTTTCCAACAAGAGATTTTGTTGACATTCACTTTTGAGGCTTTTACTGTGATTTAGCACCTTGCCCCTTCCTCCTTGGGGGCCACATGAAGGATAAAGTGTACACCAGCAGCCCAGCGCCAATTCAATACCTCAAAGTTGGAATTCGTTAGGACATTTCATGTAAACGATATGGTCCTGTAAGCTTGGCCGTGATGGCCTCTTGCCTGTTGTTGTTTTTCATTATTAACGGCATACCTTTCTCCTCGTTATTATAAAATAAACTTTCGATTATTTGTCTCAAAAATTGTCATGTCATGTAAATTTCAACTTTTATTTGAATTACTCACAGAGCATAGAAGACTTAGACATTTATGTTCATTTCCTATTCCAGACAATCTGATGGATACAGTGAAAACTTTGCACAAAACAACCGAGTCAACATTTGAACGCATTTCTACCATTTCCACTATTGGTAAGTGAATGTCCGTCCCTTCTTTCTTCTTATCACGATACTAAAATAACCTAATATGATCAATGTATGTATATTATAAAAGCAACAATAAATTATACCTTTATGTTTGCCACATTTTAATAAAACCCCCTATCAGAAGAACTAAAAATTTCACATTTTAATTTTTTTTTGGCTATATGTAGAAGGTGTAACATTTTAATTTTCCCCCTTGTTTTTATTTACGATAAATATTATTGTTTATTTGGTTATTTTGTATTTTTGTTCCATTATCCCTTTTTGGTTTAAACAGAAATGTCCAAAGGCTTTTTTGTGTGTACTTGCAAACATCCATGAAACCATTAAAGTATAAATTAGTAAACTAATACCGATAATAAGAACCTAAATTCCCAATGAAACACGAACATCACAAATATATTTGAACTTTATGTTCTTGTGTATATCTTAATCAAATTTGGCGTTAAACTTAAATATAAGTGACCCCAATGTGTAAGTTCCATACAACTCGTACAATGTCTGTGAGCGGCTGGCAGAGTGGTTAGTTCGACATCACCTTTTCACGCATACACACCCGCCAATCCACCAAGCAACTACCCACATACTCTCCCTTTTTCTCCCCCTTAAATCATTTGCGTTAATTGAATTAGAGGAGTTGCTAACTTACATCATACCTTATGGTATGATGTAAGAATTTTTTTTTAAATTGCATTGAATATTTTCATAATTTTGTTTATTCTTTGGTGAGTAGTTGTCGCTTGTGACCCTCTTTAACTTTTGTAAAATATGGTGTGACTCAAATGTATCACAGAGCTCCGGTTAACCAGTGCAAAATTGCACTACGCATTACTCAAAATAAAGCAAGCGGTCATATGCGTGAATGCTATGCATGAACACCGTACATGTAATTCCGCGCAAGATTTCAAACATTTTCGCAGATTTAGTACTTAACCAGTAAGAAAAGGCAAAAGTCGGGCGGAGCCGCCCATATCAAAGCCTACACCACCGAGGCTACGTAATACTTTTAATATATAGCACTTATATCCAAAAGTCTGACTTTAATTTTGCATACCTATTGAAGTATCGAATAGAACCTTGTACGATTTTCTTACGATGGTACAAAAATAGGGGCTTCTACAGCCTTCAAAGTCGAAACGCATAAAAGATACATATGAGAACTTTACCTATTGTAAATCTGGTTCGATTTTGATGAAATTGTTTGCATGTAGTGCGACGTCAAATAAAACATCTTCAGCAAAATTTTGTAAGGATGGGACCAAAATTGTAGTTACTACGGCTTTAAAAGGGTATATCGGATGAAATATATATATGGTAGCTATATGTAAATCTGATCCGATTGTGATGAAATTTTGCACACATATTGGGACGTCACAAATTTGGTAAAGAACGGACCAAAATTGTGCCTTCTACAGCCTTAATAGGTCAAATAGGATGAAAGTTAGATGAAATTTTGCACACGTATTAAGACGTCACACGAAACATCTCATGCTAAATTTGGTAAAGATCGGACCAAAATTGTGGCTCCTACAGATTTAAAAGGGCATATTGGATGAAAGATATATATGGGAGCTATTGTATATCAAAATCTGGACCGATTTTTTCCAAAACCAATTGCGTTCGTCCTTGAACCAAAAAAGAGACTTATGCAAAATGCTGTGAAAATCGGACAACAAATGCGACCTGTACCTTGATTACAAGACTAAAAGGACAGACAGACAGACGGACATAGCTAAATCGAATCAGGAAGTGATTCTAAGCCGATCCGTATACTTATCGATGGGTCTAGCTCTTCTCCTTCTTAGCATTGCAAACAAATGCACAAATCTATAATACCCTGTGCCACAGTGGTGGTGTAGGGTATAAAAATGCTGATGGCATTTTGCGAGATTGGTCATGTAGGTGACCGAACATTGGTGCCAGTACGCGCTAATTGTGTATTGTGTGTGTTTTAACCTTTTCAAAAATATTTGACAAATAACGATCCTAACGGATAAGTTCTTAAACATTTTGATATATTTTCATCACGTATATGTACCGATTTACAACGGAAGCGATCACTATGTAATAAAACAAAACAAAACAAGTTAAAAGGCGTTGAGTTCGTACGGGCCGAACTTTGGATACCCACCACCTCGGGTATATATGTAAATCACCTTTCGTCATAGTCCGGTGAAAAATGCATTACTAATGTCCCCATAGCAGCTATATCGAAATATGGTTTGATTTGGATCAAATTCGCACGGACATTGAGTCCAAATATAGACCGATTTGAACCATATACGACACGTATGTCGAAAAGCCTAACATAAGCCACTGTGTCAAATTTCAGCGAAATCGGATTATAATCGTGTTTTTATGAGGCCAAGACTTTAAATCGAGAGATCAGTCTATATGACAGCTATATCCAAATCTGAACCGATCCGGGCCAAATTGAAGAAAGATGTCGAGGGGCCTAATACAACTCACTGGCCCAAATTTCGGCGACATCGGATAATAAATACGCCTTTTATGGGCCCAAGACCTTAAATCGAGAGATCGGTCTATATGGCAGCTATATTTAAATCTAGACCGATCTGAGCCAATTTGAAGAAGGACATCGAGGAGTCTAACACGACTCTCTGTCTCAAATTTCAGCAAAATCGGATAATAAATGTGGCTTTCATGGGCCTAAGACCTTAAGTCATCGGATCGGTCCAAATGGAAGAGGAATGTCGAAGGGCCTAACACAACTCACAGTCCCAAATTTCAGCAAAATCAGATAATAAATGTGGCGTTTATGGGCCTAAGACCTTAAATCGGCGAATTGGTCTATATGGGGGCTATATCAAGATATAGTCCGATATAGCCCATCTTTGAACTTAACCTGCTCGGGTTTACTTGGCCTTGTAGGAGTTGACAAAGACAAAGTGGCTGATACACTTTGTCTTATATCAATTTACTGCCAAATCCACTTTCGTTGATTCTCTTTCGATATTTTCAAAGGCTGCTGCGATCGGCATAGGCGAGAAGCATGTGTTCTCTTGCGAGTGGTGTGTCATGCCTATTCGCAGCTGCATCTCGTATAATCTTCTCCAGCAGGATATTAAAGAGATAACACGATAGGCTGTCTCCTTGTCTGAAACCTCGTTTGGTATTGAACAAGCGTCATGTTGCAAAGTCGTCTCAGTTTTGCAGGGATATCAAACTCAGACATGGCCTGAAATACCTTTGAACGTATAGGGCTATCGAAGGCGGCTTTGTAGTCAACGAAAAGATGGTAGGTGTTGATTTATCCTTCTCGGGTCTTTTCCATAATTTGGCGCTTTGTAGTCAACGGAAAGATGGTAGGTGTTGATTTGTTCTTCTCGGGACTTTTCCAGAATTTGGCGCCGTGTAAATATCTGGTCTATGGTGACTTTAGACATTTATCTTGCCCAAAGTACGCTCGATAGTATCTGATATGCGGTGTGGAGGAGACTTATTCTTCTGTAGTTGGCACATCTTGTATGCTGAGGTTCCAATCATCGGGTATGCGTTCTTCAAGCCAAAATGCGCAGACGAGCTGATGCATACGCCCAATCAGCGTATTTTTCAGCGAGGTTACTGCTACGTGGACCTCGTTTTGACTAGGTGGTACACATTCTAAACCATCATCATCGATTTATTCTACTTCAAAGTAATTAATACTAATATTCGGTATCATTTTTGTAGTCAAAAAATTTTTTTTTTTTGAAATGAATCGGTGCACAGCATTTAATTTAAAAGTCTGCTGATAAAATCAAAAACTAGGGTTGCTATATATTGGGTACCCCAAAAAGTAATTGCGGATTTTTCATATAGTCGGCGTTGACAAATTTTTTCACAGCTTGTGACTCTGTAATTGCATTCTTTCTTCTGTCAGTTATCAGCTGTTACTTTTAGCTTGCTTTAGAAAAAAAAGTGTAAAAAAGTATATTTGATTAAAGTTCATTCTAAGCTTTATTAAAAATGCATTTACTTTCTTTTAAAAAATCCGCAATTACTTTTTGGACAACCCAATATATGTATGGCCTAGGCAATACTAAGTGTTGCCAGATGCACTCAGAATGTTTTGACGAACAACCAACATTTGTGCTGTTTGCAGTGTTTGTTTACGACAAAAGTGCATTGATTAACTTAAATGTTTCTATGGTGATGAAGCACCATCCTATTGCACCGTGAAGGTCATGCAAAAACGGCCGTTGTACCAGAGATCATTGATGCCATTCAATCCAAGATCGTCATGCGGCATACCGTGAGTTAGAGTCATCTCTGAACATTTATCCCACCAGCATACATTCGGTATTGCATGAACACCTGGCCGTAAATTTCTCGTTGGATCCGGCATAAAAAAGGCTCGTGTCGATTGGTGAAAAGATACGATCGCACTGTTTCACAAGACGTTAATAAGATCGTCATAGGTGACGAATCATGGATCTATACGTATGAGCCCGAAACAAAACAGCAATCGATCGTGTGGGTCTTCGCTGGATCGTGAAGGAAGCACTATTTTTTCCTTCAGCAAAATTGGTTACGTGGCGACTGTTCGCCGCAATTTGTTTGCCTCGGTGAAATTCGAAAAACGAACAAAACTGGACGAATCATTGTTTACTATGACAATGCGAGCTCTCACACATCGGCTCAAACCAGTTCTGTTTTTGACCGACCAAAACGTTGAATTGTTGGGTCATCCGCTATACAGCCCCGACTTGGCACTCAATGGCTTCTTTCTATTTCCGCACAGTGAGAAATAGTTAACGATTTTCGTCGCCAGGTTATTAAAGCGTTCAATAACCATTTTTTGGAGGTGCCTCAATCGGAGTGGAAAAAGTGATTCGACAATCGGTTTGAGCGTATTCAAATGTGTGTAAATCATGTTGTAGAATACTTTGAAATATAATAAAACCTGTTTTGATAATAAATATTTGCATTTTAATTATTAGGCCAGACATATATATAGCAGCCCTCTATTCTGGACATATATGGACATGAGTATGAAACTTTTAGAGTGCTCTTGTTGTCTGCGTGGTAGCTCGTCTTACGTTAGTTCATAATACCCTTCACCACAAAATGGGGGCATACTAATTTCGTCATTCCGTTTCCAGCCCCTCGAAATATTCGACTAAGACCCCATAAAGTGAATATATATTCTTGAGCGTCTTGAGATTTTAAGTCTATCTAGCCGTTTCGGCCCATCTGTCGAAAGCACGCTAGCCAAACAACTAGTCGAGTAGAACTAGGGGCCTAAAATTTTGCTTAAATACATTTCATTAATGTAGGTAGGTTGGCATTGAAAATGGACCAAATTGGTCTATTTTTAGATAAAGCTCCCATGTAAAGCAATCTCCCGGTTATCCTTCTTGAAGCTTTAGTTGGCGCAATTCATATCCGATTGGGCTGAAATTCTGCACGATGACTTTTACTATCACCTCCAGCCATGAAGTATGCTCCGAATCGGCCCGAAAGCTGATATAGGTCTCATATAGAGCGATATCTCGAATATGCTTCTTGAGCCTCTAGAGGACGCAAATCTTATCCAATACGGTTGAAATTTTGCACAATGGGTTTTCGTATGACCTCTAGCAGTTATTTTCAGTACGGTTCGAATAGGTTCATGACCTGATATCTTTGATGCAAACCGATCTCCCGATTTGACTACTTGAGCCTCAAGAATGTGCAATTCCTATCCTATATATATATATATATATATATATATATATATATATATATATATATATACATATCAATCAAACCGATTGTCGAATCACTTTTTCCACTCCGATTGAGGCACCTCCAAAAAATGGTTATTGAACGCTTTAATAACCTGGCGACGAAAATCGTTTACTATTTCTCACTGTGCGGAAATAGAAAGAAGCCATTGAGTGCCAAGTCGGGGCTGTATAGCGGATGACCCAACAATTCGACGTTTTGGTCGGTCAAAAACAGAACTGGTTTGAGCCGATGTGTGAGAGCTCGCATTGTCATAGTAAACAATGATTCGTCCAGTTTTGTTCGTTTTTCGAATTTCACCGAGGCAAACAAATTGCGGTGAACAGTCGCCACGTAACCAATTTTGCTGAAGGAAAAAATAGTGCTTCCTTCACGATCCAGCGAAGACCCACACGATCGATTGCTGTTTTGTTTCGGGCTCATACGTATAGATCCATGATTCGTCACCTATGACGATCTTATTAACGTCTTGTGAAACAGTGCGATCGTATCTTTTCACCAATCGACACGAGCCTTTTTTATGCCGGATCCAACGAGAAATTTACGGCCAGGTGTTCATGCAATACCGAATGTATGCTGGTGGGATAAATGTTCAGAGATGGCTCTAACTCACGGTATGCCGCATGACGATCTTGGATTGAATGGCATCAATGATCTCTGGTACAACGGCCGTTTTTGCATGACCTTCACGGTGCAATAGGATGGTGCTTCATCACCATAGAAACATTTAAGTTAATCAATGCACTTTTGTCGTAAACAAACACTGCAAACAGCACAAATGTTGGTTGTTCGTCAAAACATTCTGAGTGCATCTGGCAACACTTAGTATTGCCTAGGCCATACATATATTGGGTTGTCCAAAAAGTAATTGCGGATTTTTTAAAAGAAAGTAAATGCATTTTTAATAAAGCTTAATCAAATAATCAAAGCTTTAATCAAATATACTTTTTTACACTTTTTTTCTAAAGCAAGCTAAAAGTAACAGCTGATAACTGACAGAAGAAAGAATGCAATTACAGAGTCACAAGCTGTGAAAAAATTTGTCAACGCCGACTATATGAAAAATCCGCAATTACTTTTTGGGGTACCCAATATATAGCAACCCTAGTTTTTGATTTTATCAGCAGACTTTTAAATTAAATGCTGTGCACCGATTCATTTCAAAAAAAAAATTTTTTTTGACTACAAAAATGATACCGAATATTAGTATTAATTACTTTGAAGTAGAATAAATCGATGATGACGGTTTAGAATGTGTATCACCTAGTCAAAACGAGGTCCACGTAGCAGTAACCTCGCTGAAAAATACGCTGATTGGGCGTATGCATCAGCTCGTCTGCGCATTTTGGCTTGAAGAACGCATACCCGATGATTGGAACCTCAGCATACAAGATGTGCCAACTACAGAAGAATAAGTCTCCTCCACACCGCATATCAGATACTATCGAGCGTACTTTGGGCAAGATAAATGTCTAAAGTCACCATAGACCAGATATTTACACGGCGCCAAATTCTGGAAAAGACCCGAGAAGAACAAATCAACACCTACCATCTTTCCGTTGACTACAAAGCGCCAAATTATGGAAAAGACCCGAGAAGGATAAATCAACACCTACCATCTTTTCGTTGACTACAAAGCCGCCTTCGATAGCCCTATACGTTCAAAGGTATTTCAGGCCATGTCTGAGTTTGATATCCCTGCAAAACTGAGACGACTTTGCAACATGACGCTTGTTCAATACCAAACGAGGTTTCAGACAAGGAGACAGCCTATCGTGTGATCTCTTTAATATCCTGCTGGAGAAGATTATACGAGATGCAGCTGCGAATAGGCATGACACACCACTCACAAGAGAACACATGCTTCTCGCCTATGCCGATCGCAGCAGCCTTTGAAAGTAACGAAAGAGAATCAACGAAAGTGGATTTGGCAGTAAATTGATATAAGACAAAGTGTATCAGCCACTTTGTCTTTGTCAACTCCTACAAGGCCAAGTAAACCCGAGCAGGTTAAGTTCAAAGATGGGCTATATCGGACTATATCTTGATATAGCCCCCATATAGACCAATTCGCCGATTTAAGGTCTTAGGCCCATAAACGCCACATTTATTATCTGATTTTGCTGAAATTTGGGACTGTGAGTTGTGTTAGGCCCTTCGACATTCCTCTTCCATTTGGACCGATCCGATGACTTAAGGTCTTAGGCCCATGAAAGCCACATTTATTATCCGATTTTGCTGAAATTTGAGACAGAGAGTCGTGTTAGGCTCCTCGATGTCCTTCTTCAAATTGGCTCAGATCGGTCTAGATTTAAATATAGCTGCCATATAGACCGATCTCTCGATTTAAGGTCTTGGGCCCATAAAAGGCGTATTTATTATCCGATGTCGCCGAAATTTGGGCCAGTGAGTTGTATTAGGCCCCTCGACATCTTTCTTCAATTTGGCCCGGATCGGTTCAGATTTGGATATAGCTGTCATATAGACTGATCTCTCGATTTAAAGTCTTGGCCTCATAAAAACACGATTATAATCCGATTTCGCTGAAATTTGACACAGTGGCTTATGTTAGGCTTTTCGACATACGTGTCGTATATGGTTCAAATCGGTCTATATTTGGACTCAATGTCCGTGCGAATTTGATCCAAATCAAACCATATTTCGATATAGCTGCTATGGGGACATTAGTAATGCATTTTTCACCGGACTATGACGAAAGGTGATTTACATATATACCCGAGGTGGTGGGTATCCAAAGTTCGGCCCGTACGAACTCAACGCCTTTTAACTTGTTTTGTTTTGTTTTATTACATAGTGATCGCTTCCGTTGTAAATCGGTACATATACGTGATGAAAATATATCAAAATGTTTAAGAACTTATCCGTTAGGATCGTTATTTGTCAAATATTTTTGAAAAGGTTAAAACACACACAATACACAATTAGCGCGTACTGGCACCAATGTTCGGTCACCTACATGACCATTCTCGCAAAATGCCATCAGCATTTTTATACCCTACACCACCACTGTGGCACAGGGTATTGTAGATTTGTGCATTTGTTTGCAATGCTAAGAAGGAGAAGAGCTAGACCCATCGATAAGTATACGGATCGGCTTAGAATCACTTCCTGATTCGATTTAGCTATGTCCGTCTGTCTGTCTGTCCTTGTAGTCTTGTAATCAAGGTACAGGTCGCATTTGTTGTCCGATTTTCACAGCATTTTGCATAAGTCTCTTTTTTGGTTCAAGGACGAACGCAATTGGGCTGAAATTCTGCACGATGACTTTTACTATCACCTCCAGCCATGAAGTATGCTCCGAATCGGCCCGAAAGCTGATATAGGTCTCATATAGAGCGATATCTCGAATATGCTTCTTGAGCCTCTAGAGGACGCAAATCTTATCCAATACGGTTGAAATTTTGCACAATGGGTTTTCGTATGACCTCTAGCAGTTATTTTCAGTACAGTTCGAATAGGTTCATGACCTGATATCTTTGATGCAAACCGATCTCCCGATTTGACTACTTGAGCCTCAAGAATGTGCAATTCCTATCCTATATATATATATATATATATATATATATATATATATATACAATTTGGCCAAAATCGGTCCATAACCTGATGTAGGTCGCATAGACATCTTGAGCACCTACAATAAGCAATTCTTATTCAAGCATATACAAAATCCATCGGAATTTGTTCTTATGACATTCCGTTATTGAAAAATGCGATCCACAGCTACACCTGGGTGACCAGAACTAAAACATACAAAATGGTACTTTCTTTACGAACTGAGCTAATGAGCTCAAAAGTGGTATTAATTTATACCTTGATAATATATATTGGGTGACTTATTGATTTGTCCAATGCTTTGGTACTCTCTTTACAGAAGGGAATAGATTTCTGACATTTTATACGCAATTATTACAAAACTTTATAATCTTAAAAAATTAGTGACTACCTTGAAAGTTTTTGGAAGCCATACACTTAAAAAGGGGATCAAAAATGGGGATAGCGAAGCAGACCACCGTTTTCCACCAATAAGTGGGCCAAACTAAAGTTTATTAATTTTCTATACGCTCCCCCATGGGATGGGGCTATACTAACTTCATCATTCATTTTGTAAGACCTCGATACCGAAGTGTGTATATTTTCTTAGTCGCCGTGAGAATCTAACTATTCCGACAGTCTGTTGCCAACGACAAATTTTAAGCAAATACTTCTTATTGATAAAGGTCGGTTGGGATTGCCATGTCAACCGTTGTCCTGATTTGACTTCTTCAGGGCCTGCAGTGAGGTTATGTTATCTAGCACCCAGAAATCAGATTCGTGAATTCAAAAAATTTTTTACAACAGAACGCCGATGTTTCCACTTTTTTTTATCGAAAGTTATAAAACAAACCAACTTTTTGAAAAAATAAACTAGAAATAAAATGTATTGAACAAAGAATCTCCCAAAGCCGAAGAAATCGGTTTGAACATTTTTGAACAACATCTAAGTTGAGGATATGGTGAAGTAACATCACATGCGCAGCAAGGATGTGCACAAACATCTAAATTTTTTTCTTAAAACATGTAAATTTATGCAATTTCCAACGTTAATTTCAATGAAAATTTTCAAATAAGTTGTATGAAAGATTTTTCTCTATTTTATAGACGGCAAAATAATTTTTCAACAGTATACAAATTTAAGTCATATGATTAACGCAGTAAACGCTTTTAAAAAATTAAAAGTTTGTCGACTTTGTCCGTCATATGCTTGCATGCCTGTATTGTGTAACTAACACAGCAAATACCTATCTATTGGGTTGCCCAAAAAGTAATTGCGGATTTTTTAAAAGAAAGTAAATGCATTTTTGATAAAACTTAGAATGAATTTAAATCAAATATACTTTTTTACACTTTTTTTCTAAAGCAAGCTAAAAGAAACAGCTGATAACTGACAGAAGAAAGAATGCAATTACAGAGTCACAAGCTATGAAAAAATTTGTCAACGCCGACTATATGATTACTTTTTGGGCAACCCAATATTTTTGAAATGTTTTGTCAAGTGGGCTCATAGTATGCAGATCCACTTTCGTTGCCTAGTTTATGTTATTGCTACAGCTAAAGTTGGACCAGATTTTAGGATTTTTCCTTATTCGTAGGATTTTAACAATGAAAACGAGCCAAAGAGCCAAAACTTTAAAATAGAGGTGCTATCTTTGATCATGGTCATCAGTTTAAAATTTTCATTGCTGATTGATACTTATTTTATTTCATAGATGACTGTCCAATCAATATTTTTTGAAAAATTCTTATTTTAAACTTAGCACATCTTTACCCTTAAAAAATTAAACACTTAAAGACGCTCCTATTTG
This sequence comes from Stomoxys calcitrans, assembly GCF_963082655.1. Classification (NCBI taxonomy): domain Eukaryota; kingdom Metazoa; phylum Arthropoda; class Insecta; order Diptera; family Muscidae; genus Stomoxys; species Stomoxys calcitrans. The sequence goes on along the minus strand of NC_081552.1, from coordinate 143,641,588 downwards.
CAAGACTATTTTGCATCTTTAGCTACGGTTCACTGTTGTCTTGTGCCAAGATCAATTTCCGAAGTTTCCACGATATTTTGACCTTCATTTAAGATTTTTGTCTTTAATAACAAGACGCAAAGTTGAGGATTAATTAACCTGCCATTTAAAATAAAAATCCTTGATATGGAGGAAACTATTTTTTTTTTGCCACAGGGAATGCTTCCTTAAAAAGTTTTGGCCCATTGTGATACCAGTTTCCAGAGAGAGAGTGTGTGATATAAGTTTCCAGAGAAATGAGAATCTAAAGTGGAACTCCTTTTGACTCCCAGTGCGGGACACACACAGCAGATGTTCCATAGTTTCTTCCTCCTCGACGTCCTCACAGCTTCTGCAAAAGTCGTTTCTGGCAACCTTCAGTCTGTCAGCATGTTTTCCGATCAGACAGTGACCTGTGATGACGGACACAATGACTGAGACGTTTGATAGCAAAGCGGTAGACCTCGTCAAGTCTAAATTAGGCCACATAATTTTGGATTGCTCACAGCACCCCTTTATGACCAAAAATCATTCGTTGCCCTTCGAGTCTGATCCTGAAGGTTTTGCTTACATGTCGCTAGAGGCGCAGATTCCACTTGCCCTAGAATGTGTATGTGTAAGGTAGTTCATAGTCTCGCAAGCTTGTCCGCTTTACAAATCCCTGGGATATCACTGTGGCGCGGCACCCAGAACAGGTGAATATTGAACTCTACAGCGAGATCGCTGAGGAATCTGCGACAGTCGAGGGCGGCTTTTTAATTCAGAAATACGTTCTCCAGGTATTTAATGGCTATCTGGCTGCCTGAGAAAATATGTATGCCAGATGTCGTTATAAGATTATACCTTAGCCATTCCACCGCTTGATACACACTGCAGTGGTCGGGTAACCTTCTCGATATGACCAGTTCTAGCCTCTCCGAGTATACCCCAGTTTTTCAGAGAGCACCCCCACCCCAAAATTTGACCCATACGATACATATTTTTTATTTGAATACAAATATAAATACCGCTCAGGAATTGATTATGAGCATCTATATTTAATCTTTTCAATTGTATTGCAGATCAGGTTCAGCGTGAAATTTTTACCGTTGTTAAAAAAAGTAATTTTTAATTCTATTACAAATTTAAAATATAATCTTTTTAGTTTAACCCTTAGGAAACCAGTTCAATGAACTTAACAAATGCGACCCACGATGAGGGCGGTCAGGACGAACTAAACACCCGTTTACTTTCTAATGAACATATTATCCCCTCGGGGACGAAAAGTGGTCCGTTTCTACAACGAGTTACCCATTACATCGCCTTTATGGGAAACATAAGGATTGCATGATCGGTTTATTTGGGGGCAGGACTTAAGTGTTGTTTACTTAGCAAATTTCGCCTTAAGTGGAAAAAAATTAGACTTATAGAAGCTAAAGATAGGTGTAAATGGGGATAAGAGCTTATGGATGTTATATCTAAATATTATCCGAAATAGTCCATTTTAAATCCCCGATATACATCGAGAAAATACAGATGTGTAAAGTTTCAATCGAGCGGCTTTATTCGTAGAGCATTATTGTGTTTTCGACAGACAAGCATGGATAGCACAAGAATAGACAAGATTATCATCTTTCTATTTATTGAGCTAAATCGTTAAAGATCCCTCAACAGACGACTCGTATGGATTTCAACTTAAGGGTGATTTTTTTTAAGAGCTATAGAAAAGTTTTTCAAAAAAAAAACGCATAAAATTCAGAAAAATGCATGCATGCTTTATTTGAATCGATAGTACGGTTCATATACTTTAATATTTGAAGATTATTTCATGAAAATGTTGACCGTGATTGCGGCTCAAAAGGTCCATCCGCTTAGTCTAATTTCGGGATACTCTTTCCAACATTTCGGCCGGTATCTCACGAATAAATGCTTCAATGCTGTGTTCCAAAGCGTCAATTGAAACGGGCTTGTCTGTATAGACATGAGCGTGAAATAAAATGTTCACCGAACTCGGAATTTCAATAATTACATTGGAATTTCAATAATTCCATTGTTACGCATGCTATGTGGCATGTGACACCGTCTTGTTGAAACCACATGTCATGCAAGTCAAGCTCTTGCATTTTGGGCAAAAAAAAAAGTTGGATATCATCTCACGATAGCCTTAACCATTCGCAGTGAGGTTACGATTCGTAACATCTTTGAAGAAGTACGGTCCAATGATGCCACTAGCCCATAAACCGTACCAAACTGTGACTTTTTCTAGATGCATTGGTAGGTCTTGCAATGCTTCTGGCAGATCTTTACACCAAAATCGCCAATTCTGCTCATTTACGTACCCATTGAGCAAGAAATGAGCTTCGTCATATAATGGAAGAAGCGGGCGATGAACTTTCTTTACAGAGCACGCATTTTGATAATAAAAATCAATAATTTGCAAGCGTTGTTCGTTTGTAAGACAATTCATGGTAAAATTATAGACCAAACTGAAGATGTTTGTCTGGGAAACAAAACACGAAACGTGCGTGAGCTGTTTAAACCAGTGTTGCCAAAAAGATAAAAGCTAAAAACTCACCCTTTACATTAATGGAAATTGAAAATTTTCTGTTTAGCATAACATGAGTTCCACCCTAATGTTAATAGTAATGGCATACACCTTCACTTGGACGCGCTGATTTAAATCCACCCCAAAACAGCCATTGCAAAACATGAAACCCCCCAAAGCAGACAAAAGAAATCGATTTCATGGTCATTCATGTCTAATGCCTTAAACTTAATTTAATTTGTTGTCCTAATAATGTTTCAAGTCTCTTGTAGCGACTAGCAGCACTTCCACTGTGTCTTTTTGTCTTTTGTTTCCAACTCGGCGCGCTTGGTCGACATATAGTGCCAGTGTCTCCTGGAATGTATATCTCTTAGTAATTTCTTTTAGTTAGTTTGGTTTTTTTCGAAAGAAACAGTATAACATAGGTATATATATGTACATACATTTTATTTTACTGAGCATTCTAGCGTTCTACTTATGAATACGTAAGCTGCTATTTACTTATTATAAGTGTTATCAGTGATTGTGGTCATCATACAACAACAAGTGCCAAAAAATTTCATAAAAAGAGAAGCAAAGTGTGCCTAAAATAATAACACGGTAAGTTGTCATCGATTTGCGCATACATTTAGTCTTTTAAAAATAATTGAAAAAATTGAAAATTTGAAAAAAACCTATTCAATGGTTCGTTTATGTTTGTTTGAAGATATGATGTGTATCAAATTCTCCCCCGATCCTGTCTCATTCTGGTATTTCCTACTTCTCTTACGCTATTCTTAAACAATTTATTGTACAATTTTTTGTACAAATTAATTGCGAAATCAAGTATGTACGGTGGACGTTTCATTAAATTACACCTTGGTTTCTTAGATACTAAAAAAAGCGTACATACGACTTTGACTTTGAGATCGGTATTGTGGCTACCATTATAGCATTTTTCTGCATCTTTTTCTTACATTTTCGTTCCTTTTCGATCGGTTGGTATGACAGTGCACAACGGAATATTTCTTTTACGTAATCGATCTAACAAGCCTGTGACGCTGAAAGCCTGGGTTTGCATCCCAGCGAGAACAGAATAATTAAAGTGTTCAGCGGGGGCCATCCCATCCTAATGCTGACGACGTGAGGTACTTTGCCGTGTAAAAACATCTCCTCAAGTAGGTGTCGCCGTTCCCACTCGACTCCAAAAAAGGTCCTTAGCCTTGAATCGGATAGCACTGAATGTTCATGGGCAAACTAACATTTGCAAACGATCTAACATAGCCGTTTTTTAAGTAATATCAGCAAATAAAATTCGAAAGTCTGCAACAAGTGCGACAGGCGTTTTCGTTATTATGACACCAGGTTGAGTTCTAGTCTTATTCTTAGTGATTATTAGGTTGGGTTTATAAGTGCATCCGATGACAGACGGCCACATAAACCTAACCTTTTACTTAATGATACCTGCTTACTATATGCCAGAAATTTTATTTCTCCCTTCCGGGGAGAGAAAACAGTAAAAAGAGGGAACGCCGTTGTTGTGCTTCAGATATTTGTTTTTTTCTAAAAATACTATCTACACTCACGGTGCGCCTGAACCAACTTTAACTAAAAAGGCCTTACACCGGGAATATTATGTGAGATTCTGAAACGTCAATGTTCATAGACGAGAAAAAACATAAAACAAAACAAGTAAAAAGGCGTTAAGTTCGGCCGGGCCGAACTTTGGATACCCACCACCTCGGGTATATATGTAATCCAACTTTCATCAAAATCCGGTGAAAATTGCATACCTTATGTTCCATAGCAGTTATATCGAAATATTTTCCGATTTGGAAAATATTGGATGTCGGAAAGCCCAACATAAGTCACTGTGTCAAATTTCAGTGAAATCGGATTATAAATGCGCCTTTTATGGGGCCAAGACTTTAAATCAAGATAAGGATCTACATGGCAGCTATATCCTAATCTGGACCGATGTGGGCCAAGTTGCAGAAAAATGTCAAAGAGCTTAATACAACTCACTGTCCCAAATTTCAGCAAAATCGCATAATAAATGTGGCTTTTATGGGCCTAAGACCCTAAATCGGTCTATAAGGCAGCTATATCCAAATCTGGACCGATCTGGGCCAAATTGACGAACGATGTCGAAGAACCTAATACAACTCACTGTCTCAAATTTCAGCAAAATCGGATAATAAATGTGGCTTTTATAGGCCTAAGACCCTAAATCGGAGGATCGGTCTATATGGCAGCTATATCCAAATCTGGACCGATCTGGGCCAAATTGACGAACGATGTCGAAGGGCCTAACACAACTCACTGTCTCAAATTTCAGCAAAATCGGATAATAAATGTGGCTTTTATAGGCCTAAGACCCTAAATCGGAGGATCGGTCTATATGGCAGCTATATCCAAATCTTGACCGATCTGGGCCAAATTGACGAACGATGTCGAAGAGCCTAATACACTGTCTCAAATTTCAGCAAAATCGGATAATAAATGTGGCTTTTATAGGCCTAACACCCTAAATCGGAGGATCGGTCTATATGGCAGCTATATCCAAATCTGGACCGATCTGGGCCAAATTGACGAATGATGTCGAAGAGCCTAACACAACTCACTGTCTCAAATTTCAGCAAAATCGGATAATAAATGTGGCTTTGTGACCCTAAATCAGTCGATCGGTCTTTGAACTTAACCTGCTAATGGACAAAACAAGAATCTGTGCAAAGTTTCAGCTCAATATCTCTATTTTTAAAGACTGCAGCGTGATTTGATTTATATGTATGTTATAGGGTCGGAAATGGATATTTCGATGTGGTGCAAACGAAATGACAAAATTAATACACCCACATCCATCGGTGGTGGGTTTAAAAATATGTGGAGAGATTTTTAAATAAATCCACTTTGAAAATTCGTGCCCACGAAGTACGATAAATTTTTATTTTTTGAAACGAACACTCAAATGATTTTTTCTGCGCTTTGTGGATAAAAGTATCCTTAAAAATAAATTCAACCCAAATTTTTTCACAAACATACGCAAAATACCCATTTCAGGCAAAATACCCATTTCGCCATTTTTATACCCACCACAGAAGGATGGGGGTATATTCATTTTGTCATTCCGTTTGCAACACATCGAAATATCCATTTCCGACCCTATAAAGTATATATATTCTTGATCAGCGTAAAAATCTAAAACGATCTAGACATGTCCGTCCGTCTGTCTGTTGAAATCACGCTACAGTCTTCAAAAATGGAGATATTGAGCTGAAATTTTGCACAGATTCTTTTTTGTCCATAAGCAGGTTAAGTTCGAAGATGAGCTATATCGGACTATATCTTGATATAGCCCCCATATAGACCGATCCGCCGATTTAGGGTCTTTGGCCCATAAAAGCCACATTTATTATCCGATTTTGCTGAAATTTGGGACAGTGACTTATGGTAGACCCTTCAATACCCTTCGTCAATTTGGTCCAGATTTGGATATAGCTGCCATATGGACCGATCCTCCGATTTAGGATCTTAGGCCAATAAAAGCCACATTTATTATCCGATTTTGATGAAATTTGGGACAGTGAGTTGTGTTAGGCCCTTCGACATCCTCCGTCAATTTGGCCCAGATCGGATCAGATTTGGATATAGCTGCCATATAGACCGATCCTCCGATTTAGGGTCTTAGGCCCATAAAAGCCACATTTAATATCCGATTTTACTGAAATTTAAGACAGTGAGTTGTGTTAGGCCCCTCGATCTCCTTTGTCAATTTGGTCCAGATCGGTCCAGATTTAGATATAGCTGCCATATAGACCGATCTCTCGATGATTTAAGGGTTTTTGCCCATAAAAGGCGCATTTATTATCCGACGTCGCCGAAATTTGGGACAGTGAGTTATATTTGGCCCTTCGACATCCTTCGTCAATTTGGCTCAGATCGGTCAAGATTTGGATATAGCTGCCATATAGACCAATCTCTCGGTTTTAGGTTTTGAGGCCAGAAAAAGCCCATTTATTGTCCGATGTCGCCTCAATTTGCGAAAGTGAGTTGTGTTGGGCCCTTTGACATCCTTTTTCAATTTCACTCAGATCGATCAAGATTTGGATATAGCTGCCATATAGACCGACATCTCGATTTAAATCTTGGTCCCAAAAAAGACGAATTTATAATCCGATTTAACTGAAATTTGACACATTGACATATGTTAGGCTTTTCGACATCCATTTTGTATATGGTTCAGATCGGTTTATTTTTAGATATAGCTACTAAAAAGACCAATATTTTGATATACATAATTGAACATTGACTTGTACTTATTAGTATTTGGTCAAAATCGGATCATATTTCGATATAACTGCTATCTGACAAAAGGTTTGCAAATTTCACTGGATTTTGACGAAAGGTGGTTTACATATATACCCGAGGTGGTGGGTATCCAAAGTTCGGTCCGGCCGAACTTAACGCCTTTTTACTTGTTTTTAAATTGGCCGTAAAAGCCACAAATATTGTTTGAGGGAACAAATTGTGTGCATGCGTTTGGGGGACATATGAAGTAATACAAACAAGTGAGAGCGTGCTCGGCCGAACCGAATTTCACATACCCTCCATCTTCTCTTTTTATGCAAACAAAGAATAATTAATAAGGACGGAGGAGGAGGAGGAGCTATATCAAGTTATAGTCCGATTCGGGGCTCAAGAGGCAAAATCGGGAGATCGGTTTTTATGGGAACTGCATCAAGCTATAGATCGATTCAGACTATATTGCACACGTATATTGAAGGCCATGGGAGAAGCCGTTGTACACAATTTGTGCCAAATCGGATGCGAATTGCGCTCTCTAGAGGCTCAAGAAGTCAAGATCCCAGATCGGTTTATATGGCAACTATATCAAGTTATGGACCGATTTGGACCATACTTAGCACAGTTGTTGGAAGTGATATCAAAACACATGTCAAATAGGACGAGAATTGCGCCCTCTAGAGGCTCAAAAAGTCAAGACCCAAGATCGGTTTATATGGCAGCTATATCAATACATAGACCGATTTGGCCCATTTACAATTCCAACCGACCTACACTAATAAGAAGTATTTGCGCAAAATTTCAAGCGGCTAGCTTGACATACAGACGAACGGACATGGCTATTTCGACTTAAAATGTCACCATGATCAAGAATATATGTACTTTATGGGCTGTTAGACGCATATTTCGAAATGTTACAAACAGAATGACGAAATAAGTAAACCCCCATCCTATAGTGGAGGGTATAAAAATAAAACATAAGCCCAAATGGGGGATCTGGGCTTTGCGTTTTGAAAACTCAAGGGTTTTCCCAATTTTTTAACAAAAAATTGCACATATTAAAGTGCATATAGCACTCGTTAAAGTTTCACTTATAACGCTCTTTACAAAAGAAGAAGAAAAAGTTGAGATATTTATCGATTTGGCCCATTTACAATGCCAACCGATCTACATTATTTGGAAGTATTTATGAAAAAATTCAGGCGGTTTACTTTACTTACTTTACTTTAATTGGCTATGACAGAATATTTGTTCCACCAGCCGAACGTAGAATAGCGTTCCAAGCGCCTCGATCGGAGATTTTAGAATGAGCGCAGAATCATTCTAAAATCTGTGACACCAAGTTTCGAGGTGTCTCGGGCTTTTGGTCTTCCCGGTTTGCTGGTACCACCGTGTTTGCCTTCAAAAGACTTCTTTGCTGGTGCCTCTTCATCCATTCTGACAACATGACCTCGCCAACGCATGCGTTCAACTATGCTGTCGTCGTCATACAGGTCGTGGTTCATACGTCGCCTATATTCTCCATTAATGCAAACTGGTCCATATATTTTACGAAGAATCTTTCTCTCAAATACTCCAAGCACTGCCTCATCTGCTCTCGGAATCATATAACAACACGAGTAGTATCAGTGTTTTGTATAGTGTAATCTTCGTCTGTCGAGAGGTGGCCTTGTTTCTAAACTGCTTACTTAGTCCAAAGTAGCATCTGTCTGCCAGTATTTTTCTTCGCTTAATCTCAAAACTGGTGTCATTCGTTTCGGTTACGACGGTGCCGAGGTAGATAAGATTACTGACTGTCTCACAGTTGTGGTTACCTATTTTCTCCATTTTTTTTTATCTGCTCGGTTATGCAAGCCTCTTTGGGAGTTGAAACCATCCATTTCGTCTTATCTCCATTTACTGCCAGACCCATTTTCACTGACTCTCTTTCGATTCTTTCAAAGGCTGCAGTTACTACCTCCGGTGACCGACCTATGATATCGATGTCGTCGGCATAGGCGAGTAGCATGTGTTCTCTTGTGATTCGTGTGTCATATCTATTCACATCTGCATCTCATATAATCTTCTCCAACAGGATATTGAAGAGATCACACAATAGGCTGTCCCCTTGTCTGAAACCTCGTTTGGTATTAAATGGTTCGGAGAGATTCGTTCCTATTCTTACTGCAGAGTCTTATGAATTTTGCAGGGATACCAAATTCAGACATGGCTTGAAATACCTTTGAACGTAAAGGAGTATCGAAGGCGGCTTTGTAGTCAACAAAGAGATGGCAGATGTTGATTTGTCCTTCTTGGGTCTTTTCCAGGATTTGGCGGATAGCTTTACTCCTTCGAAAGTTGGCATGCTTTCGACAGACAGACGAACGGACATGGCTGGTTAGACTTAAAATCTCATGACGGCCAAGAATATACATATTGTATATTATTTGTGGTGTCTTCGCATTGTTACAAACGGAATGGCGAAATTAGTATACCCCCTGTCTTGAGCTGGTTTTTACAAATATTCCAAAAGCAGAATGGACTACCCTGCTTTACTTTTGAAAATAATTTTGCGCTTTTTTGGCAAATAAATCCCGATATTTTACTATGTTATATAGGCTGTATATAAGGATTTCTGTTGTTCATTGACCTTTATTTAAATTGGACAAATAATATTTGTGGCATTGACATTAATAGCGAGAATTTGTTGAGCATATTTATACCTGATACAATCCGGCTTGAAGAAGTTTGCAATCCTTTTTTGAGGTAGGAAAATGGGATATATTGAGATATTTGTAAAGAAATCTTTATCTGCTAAAAAATTTGGAGTTTTCCGCTGTTTTCTTTTCATATCCCACTTGCGTCAGTCGATCAAATTCGTTTTACTATAATTCACAAACCATTTTGTGGATTCCTTGAATGCTTTTTCTCTATCAATACGGAGGTGGCTAATAAAGATTTTTTGTTTTTAAATCTTGTCATAGATTCAAGAGACTTGCTAAAATGTACCATAGCGGGTAAAATGGTCCACTTTAAACGGCAGTTTTGTAAACAGATAACGAAAATAGCTCAACTGTGAGTATGTGGTAAAGAGTCTTTAACAAACGCCAACATTTTAAAATATATTACGTTTTCCCCTATTTTGAACGATTTATACTTTTATGCAAAAACAAAAAAAACTAGCCACGTTCGATTCGGATTATTCCCTCCAAGTTCTCGAGAAGCCTAACCGAAATTTCAACGCGGGAAGACATCTATCTATCAAAAAGTCAGTCCGACAGGTTGAAAAGTGGGTGTAGATATTGATCCGCCCCATGCCACTCAGGACATACATCTAAGCCAGTAATCGGCTTGTTGTGCGCTATAAATACTAATAAAGTATCCTCGAAAAAGAAAATCTAATTGAGGAATTCCGAGCTACTTACAATATCCTTATTGTTTTCCATGCCACACCCATAAGTTGTTTCATGTCTGGTATTGTGTCGCCACCTAAGTACCGATGTCTGTTAGCCATGAAAGCCGGACAGTGACATAGGAAATGCTGAGTTTTTTGTTGTGCTAGTTTCTCTTCTATAGCGATTGCAGATTTCGGTGAATTATCAAAAATATAGTGGTCCAGACGACAAAAAAGAGCAAATAAGTTTAATCAATTAATCAGAGCAGTACCATAATGTCTATGAATGAGAACAGGGGCTTTCAGGAACATGCCTGAGTTCGGTTTCCATGTACTTTGGCTACGGCAATAAGAAATGCAGGAAAATCTAATTGCTGTAAAAATCGACTTTCGCCGCTTACATTAAACCGGATGGAATACAGAAAATTTCCAGATTCTCTCTTGCGAAAATAAGAGGTCGAAACACATGATTCCAATAAATTGTGACCTAGTGGTTTCCATTCGTGAAAATAACATTTATTGAAAATTCGGGAAGACATCTATTTATCAAAAAGACAGTCCGACAGGTTGAAAAGAGGGTGCAGATATTAATCAGCCCCACGCCACTATGGACATACATCTAAGCCAGTAATCGGCTTGTTGTGCGCTCTAAATACTAATAAAGTATCCTCGAAAAAGAGAATCTAATTGAGGAATTCCGTGCTACTTACAATATCCTTATTGTTTTCCATGCCACGCCCATAAGTTGTTTCATGTCTGGTTTTGTGTCGCCATCTAAGTACCGATGTCTGTTAGCCATGAAAGCCGGGCAGTGACATAGGAAATGCTCCAAAGTCTCATCATCTTTCCCACATGACCTGCACATGCTATCACTTGCCGCACCTATTTTGCATATGTGAGCTCGTAGTCCCATGTGTCCTGTTATGATACTGAAAGCTGCGTTGCAGACCTTGGTATTGAAGGAATTTTCTATTTTATGCACAATCTCGCTCAGGGCAGTCTCCACCGACATTCCCTATACATAAACGGGCGGTTTTTACTTGAGCCGTTTGCTGGATTTCGTACTCTTTATCATGGTATCCACGATACGTTTCATGGTTTTGAGTAGAGAGGACGCAAGGCTTATAGGTATGGAGGCCTTTGGTGTCGCATATCTTGCCTTAGCGGACTTAATAAATACCACTCTTGTCTCCTGCCAGGCTTTCGGAGTATATGCAAGTGCTAGGCACGCTGTGAAAATAGTGACCAGATGGGGCGCCAGATAGTCGGCCTCCTTTTGTAGTAACGCCGGAAGTATTCCAACAGGGTGACTTAAATGGTTTAAAGCTCCTCAAGGCTTCCTTTACCATAAATTCTGTAATGAAAAGCCTTCGATCTCCGTCAGTCCCGTCGTATCCTGCGGAAAATGCGTTATTATTAAAAGCCTCAACTTGTCCTCCGTTGTTGTCCTCAGTTTCGACATGGGTTTTTGAGAGAAACTTTTTCATCTTGGCGGCGTCATTAACTTTATCTACCTAATACACACCCCAATAAGCTTCACGCTTTTTTACGACGTGCTCTGTTTTAAAGTCTTCCGACATCTAACCCAATATTTCGAATCTCCCCGGTCATTCAGGTTTTTTCGTGGGCTGATATCCTTCTCGAAGAGGAAAGTGCAGTCGTAATCCTGTTAACGTTGTCGTCAATGTCTTCTATGCTTGGAAAACCTAAATTAAACCTAAATTCCGAATTTTGTCCAGTTGGTATTTAACACCTTACAGAAGCTAATCAGATTCGACGCTGGCCGTGCTATTCAAGACCTAATGTAGCAATGGTCTGAGAAGCAATGCTCCATGGAGACCCACCAATCCTGAACCTCATCGCTTAGGTTTTCCGAACACATTGTAACATCTTAAATCTCCTAGTAATCAACTCTGCGGAAAATATATAATTTACACTTTTTTGGCAAATAATACCAAATAACCAGTAGAAAATATAACTGGAGGTTCATAAATCTCCGTTCGTCATATGACATGTGGGCAAGGTCCACTTGAAGGCTGCACAATTTATTGACTCAACAAAGAAAAAAACAAAAAAATTTGGGAACAATTTTCTTTATTTCTCAACATAATTTCCTTTTAGCTTTACACACTTTTCCCAGCGATTTTTAATAGCTTTGATACCCCGATTGCAGTAAGAACTGTCTAGCACCTTAATATAGCCATCAACCGCAACTTACTGCTCTGGCAATTTTTTTTTTTTGAGGGAGCTAAATCTAGCGAATAATGTGGGGTTTTACCATTTCCGCCGCAGAAGTTGAGTTTTTTGCTGTGCTAGTTTCTCTTCTGTAGCGATCGCAGATTTCGGTGAATTATCGAATTTGGCTACGGCAACAAGAAATGCAGGAAAATCTAATTGCTTAAAAAATGGACTTTCGCCGCTTACATTAAACCGGATGGAATACTGAAATTTTCCAGATTCTCTCTTGCGAAAATAAGAGGTCGAAACACACGTTTCCAATAAATTGTGATCTAGTGGTTTCCATTCGTGAAAATAACATTTATTGAAAATTTTCAAATTATTAAAAACAATTAAGTTTACACAAAATTGCTGACTTAACGAAAGACACTTCGCATGTGGTGTAGGTCACTGCCTATACACAAAAACAGCACTGGCAGCATCAACCGTTGGGCGATCGCCGTGCGAAAAACAAAAGAGTTTTGCAAGAGATGTTTGTGTTTGTTGCTATTGGCATCGTTGGATGGGTTCGATTTGAATAAGGGAAGTACGATCTGATTTGTTTTCCATTGCACTTACGAATCAAGTCGTCTTAAAGAGCCCTGTTCAAATTCAGATGTGTGCTTTACAACCTACTCTAGTTGGGATGGTTGTAAAAGCACCATGATCCATTTGACATTTCCCGCTGATGATTTTTCTTGGTCGAAATTGAAATTGCGAATCGGGGGAAACCAGTTAAATGCTTCTAGCAGCAACACACTTTTGCTGACATTTGAATGTTTTTTTTTTTTGCTATACTATTTTTTTGAATAGAAAGAATTAAACAATGGTCTAAAGCCGGACAATATCCTGCAATGGAATCTCTACAAAATTAACATATTTTAAGAGCGTAGTGATACGTTGCATGAAAAATTTCAGACAAATTGGATTTCCAGGGGCTCAAGACTTCTAATCGGGATATCGGTTGATGTAAGGGCTTATAAGACTATTCACCGAATTAGGCCGATCTGGACCATACTTGTCACGACTGTTGGAAGTTGTTATAAAACACTATGAGTGTGTATATAATTTCAGCCCAAACGCATAAACATTGCGGCTTTCAGATGCCAAATCGGAAGATATGATTGTATGACAGCTAAATCAGACTATATACTGATTTGGACCATACTTGCCACGATTGTTGCAAGTCGTAACAGAACACTATGTGCACAAATTTCAGTCCATTGGGGTATTAATTGCAGCTTCTAGGAGCAGCTCAAGAAATCAAGTCAAAGTATCACTTTATATGGGAGCTTTATCCAAATCTAAACCCGATATGTCTCATATACAATGCCCTACGACCTACATCTGTGCTATATTTCTAGTAGTTAGCTTTACGCGTTCAACAGCGGACGGCTGTTGAACCGATGCCGGCGATCAATGTCTTAACTTAGGTTAATCTTCTTAGAACATGTCAAACTATTTAACTACGATCATTTTTCGATATTTATAACAGAACTTCGGTCTAAACGCTCCATAAACACAGTTCTTTTTTCACCAAATTATCGCATTTGAAAAAGTAGGAGAAAGGTGTTTCCAGAAAAAAGTGAATGTCTCCGTGAAAGAAAAAGTTTTAAATGAATTTTTAAAATGGAAGTTTTAGAGCAAGGGAAAAGCTTTCTTTCCATGGAACTACATGTGCATATGGTGTAATTTGGATACTAACAATATTAGCTGAGGAATAATGCCAAATTTTGAATTATTTATATTTTTTGACAGCATGTCCATGAAGTTTTAACAACTCGCACAGACTGATACAGCGACCGTACATATATTGTTTGAAAGCCTCGGCCCTCTAGAATACGAAAATGTTGAAATTGACTGCAGTCGTTCGCAGCTGCATGTGTAGTATTCGATTTAGTGACTTAACCTCAATGTGAGAACTAACTAAATATTGAGTTGGTACATGAGTTTAGCTTTAGTAATTCTCTTAAAATGGCAGTAAATGTTATAAAATTTTTGTTATTTCATGAAGTATTCATAAGTATGATACAATTTATTTCGAGTCGTAGATAATTTTTGGTTAGCTGTAGCCTGAGTTTAACCATTTCGTACTATTTTTGTGACATCTTGGGAATTTCAATGAGTCAGCGAGGCAGCTCTTTTTCATATATAAAACTCTTTCCTAAAATAGGGTCGACATCGTATATTTGCATTTTATGTTATCCAACTTCAAACCTAATTTACTTACTTTCTTTCATTCCTTCTTGAATTGAGACTTTAGCATCAATAGCTATATTTAGGTCTTCATAGAACTTTTTTCATTGTTAACAGCATCAAATCAGAATATTACAACATTGCCGTAAACAAAGTTTTAATGTCACATTTAAATCTGCTGCCTGAACAGTGAAAATTTTATGTTTTACATAACTGGTACTTCTCAGCGCTAAATAATAGTATTTTGTGCCAAATAGTACTTACTGGTACACAAACTGTAGTTTTTGGTATCAAATAGTACTTTTTGGTACCAAATAGTAGTTTTCTGTACCAAATAGTACAATTTGGTACCAAATAGTACTTTTTGGTACAAAACAGTACTATTTGGTACCAAATGCCACGATTTTCATACAAAATTTCTAGTGCTGCAGACCAATCCAAATGCAAATTTTGCCCATGAACATTCCACTAAGGAACAGGTGTGAGAAGTTTGTCACATATCAATGAGTGCAGTCCGATTCAAGTTTGAGCTCAATGATAAGGGGCCTCCTTTTTATAGCCGAGTCCGAACGGCGTGCCGCAGTGCGACACCATAGTACCTCACTAATGTTCCAGCATTAGGATGGGAAAACCACCGCTGAAATTTTTTTTCGGATAGTCTCGCCAGGATTCGAACCCAGGCGTTTAGCGTCATATACGGACATGCTAACCTCTGCGCTACGGTGGCCTCCTGCAGACCAATCCATAAAACCAATTTCAGATTTCCTGCTCCATCCGTTAAGTGTTATGGGAAAAATTACAATTCGAACAGGTGTACGAAAAATGGTACATTAGTACAAATAAAGATCTTTCTGGCCCATCTCAATTCGTAACAGCCTTCATGTAAAATTTCAAAATTCTTACTTTAACCGTTTTGTCGAGATGTTGCCTATTATTCCTAATTGAAAGATACGTATGCATATACTGTAGTACAGGTAAAACATATCCAATCATGCCCAAATTTTAATATTTTTTACCTTTGTACCAATGGCCCTTACTTATAAATTTGCAGTCGATAGCTTAACTATAACCTTCCCATACAAATGGAACCAGTGTGGGATGGCCGAATATGGCTAGATCGACTTAGAATGCCGAGACGATCAAGAATATATATACTTTATAGGATCAACATTTCGAGGTGTTACAAACGGAATGACTAGTGTACCCCCATCCGATGATGGTCTGTATACTACTACTACTAAATATCCTATGAACATTCCATTTTGGAACAGGGGATACGTATCTCATATCAATGAGTGCAGTCCGATTAATGTTTAAGCTCAATAATTAGTGCCCACCACTTGGTAGAGATGTTTTAACATGGCAGGATAGCTCGCAAATCTTAGTTAGGGGGTAACCACAGCCGAAAAATTTTCTGATGTTTACGCCGGGATTTGAACCCACGCTTTCGGCGTGATAGGCAGTCTCTATAAAAATGCTAATTTCTCTTTACTACATAAAAATCTGTTGAACAACAATAGAGTTTTTGCGAGACTCCTTTAAGTTGCCAGGCCCTGGTAATGTATTACCGGCTGAATTACAAGCTGTGTCTGACAGACTTGTTCCCTGGCTTAGGGAGATATACTCTGCTTGTATCAGAAAGGGCCTGGGATGGAAGAACACGAAGGTCATTTTCATTCCGAAAGCAGGAAGACCCTACCACACGAAGGCGAAAGATTTTCGTCCCATTAACAATATATTAATGTCTGATGACGTGGAAATTGCGGTTAGAGGTAAGTTTCCCAGCACTCTAAGAGATATACTTCAGGAAGCTCTACGTGCAACAGCATAATGGGCTACCGAAAGTGGTCTAAATCCGTGCAAGACAGAAGTAGTTCTTTTCAGCAGGAGATACAAGTTGCCTACAATGCCACCTGTCTCCTTGGGTGGAGAGAATGTTCCACTTACAGAAAGCGCAAAATACCTGGGTGTTTTGCTGGACAGGAAATTGGCAAGAAATGCAACTCTTGCCCTATACACTTGCAAGCGAGCCATTGGCAAAAGTTGGGGGTTTAGACCGCGTGTCATGCATTGAACAATACTGCAGGTGTCAAAACTATAATGCTGTATGGTGTTGTGGTCTGGTGGACGGCGCTTCAAAAGTCCACCTACTGCTTAACCGGATCCAAAGGATGGCATGTTTGTGCATAACAGCCTCACTGAGGACGACACCATCTGATGCACTGAATTTAATGCTACATCTTATGCCTCTGGACGTTGTGGCTACCCAGTTCGTTATAGAGAATATCGACTGTATTTAGAAGTAATTCATTGATGAACACGATTTTTTTACTAGGCTTTCCTACTTATATAGACCTTCACATCATCCGTATACATGTGGCCCTTACAAAATGAGAGCCGGTCTGGCAGATCGTTATGATATAAAGAAAATAGAATAGAGTCACTCCTCGAATAACAGGCAAAGGACTTGAAACATATGTCGTCGAAACCACGGATAGGGTACGATTGGAGAGATACGAAATGATTAAACGACCAGACGAAGGCGAGAAGCCAAACAGGTGTTTTAACTTTGCCGCCAACATATTTTGATCGAATTTATCGAATGGTCGAGAAGAACAAGCAGGTTCAATTCGTCATTCTCCAAGTTATTCCTAATATTCTCCACGACATCTTCTAGAGCGCTTATACAGCTACGTCCGGGTCGGAAACCTGACTGCTTCTCACATAAAAGAGAGTTTACGAAAACATCTGCCTTTACAATGCAAATGCAAATTTGCCCATGAACATTCCATTAAGGAACAAGGCAAACTTCTCACATATCAATGAGTGCAGTCCGATTCAAGTTTAAGCTCAATGATATACATTATTTTTTCAAATACTTTGGACAGAAAACACAAAATGGAAATAGGGCGAAACTCTCTGGAGTTCTTGGGTAAGGGTATAGCCTTACTGTACTTCCATGCCACCGGAAATGCACCCCTAGTCACCCCTGTTAAAAATGGGTAATGTGTGGCAAAACAGTGCCCTAAAAAAATGCCATCGAATCCAACTGCATATGATTTCACCTTTGAGAAACGAAATCACATCACTATGTTCTATACCCGAGAATTCAAAACTTTCACTGTGACGATCCTCAAAAGTCAAATCAAAATCATAGAAACTATGATCTATGGGGTGTGCTGGGATATATGTTAAGGTAGCATTGTCGTGAATGGCCTTCCAAGTCTTATCCGAACCAATCGCAGACGTGAAACGTCTGAGGTAGTAGTTGATTTTGGCAGATTTTATCAACCTAATAACACGAGATCTGTTTGAGCGATATTCCTTTCGTAGGTGCGGCATCCTAAAATGCTTCCATCTATGATAGGCAATGTTTGGGGTCTCAATGGCAACATGAATATCTGCTGAAAACAAGGTTTATTCTTCGAACAGATTCGTCTCATTCTGACCGGGAGCATAAGATCCTGGAGCAGGCACACATTTCTAGATAAAAAGTTCACCAGATCGTCTACCCATTCCATATGGAACAGCAAACTCCAATCGATGTCAGAGATTAAAGAAGACAAGGCTTCGTAGTCCAGACTATTAAAATCTCTCAATAAATAAGGCTCCTCCCTTCTAAGGATCTCAAAGTCGTAGGACAGAAAGATCAAATCAGAAGCACGATATGAACAATTGGTCTTACAAAGAAACATTAAAAATCTCACTGACAAAGAACAAATCTAGAAGGGTACTAGAACTGGACGAAAAATGCGTCGACATGGATATGTTGGATTGTAATAAGCCCAATGAAGTCATATGATCGGAGAAACTTGTTTCTAAAAGGATGTTGGAATTAAAATCACTTGCTATAATGACATCCTTGAAGCCAGCGGTGAGGTGTTCCACTATTTCCAAGAATGGTCGCATGTCAATGTTGTGTTTTGGCCTATAAACACAACCAAGTAACAGCTTCGTTTCCGTAGCAGATATTTCGATTAACACATATTCAATGGAGGCCACCGTAGCGCAGAGGTTAGCATGCCCGCCTATGACGCTGAACGCCTGGGTTCGAATCCTGGCGAGACCATCTGAAAAAATGTTCAGCGGTGGTTTTCCCCTCCTAATGCTGGAAACACTTGTGAGGTACTATGCCATGTAAAACTTCTCTCCAAAGAGGTGTCGCCGTTCGGACTCGGCTATAAAAAGGAGGCCCCTTATCATTGAGCTTAAATTTGAATCGGACTGCACTCATTGATATGTGAGAAGTTTGCCTCTGTTCCTTAATGGAATGTTCATGGGCAAATTTTGTATTTGCATATTCAATGCTATCATTAGCTTCTGATCTGGCACACAGGCAAGTCCGTAAACCGCTACGGACATAAATCGCTGTGCCACCTCCTTTGCGTAGTCTGTCAGCCTTAAACACCGTATACTCCTCAAGATTAATGAAAGAATCAGGAGTTGTCTCCTTCAGCCACGTCTCTAATACACAAATAGCACCCAAATCTGAATTCTCAAAAATAAATCAAAGTTCATCAATCCCATTATTAATGCTCTGGGCCTTAATGTGAAAAATCTTCAAACCACTTCGTTGCCCAGTCAGAACTTGAACTATTGGGTTGCCCAAAAAGTAATTGCGGATTTTTCATATAGTCGGCGTTGACAAATTTTTTCACAACTTGTGACTCTGTTATTGCTTTTTTTCTTCTGTCAGTTATCAGCTGTTACTTTTAGCTTGCTTTAGAAAAAAAGTGTAAAAAAAGTATATTTGATTAAAGTTCATTCAAAGTTTTATTAAAAATGCCTTTACTTTCTTTTTTTTTAAAAAATCCGCAATTAATTTTTGGGCAACCCAATATATTTGCCGTCAAGTCCAAAGTTGCCTGGTTAGCTAGGAGAGAATTGCAAATGAAAATTCTACCATCAGTATCGCTGCAGGGGAATAAATGATCGCAACTAATGTTATAAATGATGTAAAACTGAAGAGAGTGATGTAAAAAGTAAAATGTTAATATTTATTAGGTAAACAAGTTAAAAAAAGGAAACACCACAAAAAATGATTTAAAAATAGTTGTGAAGTTTGAAAAATGTATTATATAATCTCCAGTGAGTTTGAGAAATTTACTGCTCGAATTCTCACCGCTCGTGCGTGAATTCGTTATGGCGAAATCTATTGTAGGCGTCGGCATGTTCGATAACAATATAAAATAAGCTAATTAGTATACATTTTCGGTAAAGCCGAAAATAATCTCTCATACATATTATTAGCATACCAAGGCCGACACATGTGCTTGCGTGCTTATTAAGCTGTTATTACGAGCAGACATGTCAAATGAGCTGTCACTTTCTGTATTCATAAGACTTGTCTTATGTGCGTCAAATACGATTGAGCGCTCTCTAGTCGGCATGCATTCTCATATGTATTTTATTTTTGTATTAAATTTTTCGTACGTATCACACGGTGTGTACAGCTTTCAGAGTTGCTATTTTATAAGTTACATGTAACCAATGTAACCAATGCACACGGTCTGATTTGAATTCAAATCTAAGCAATATTCACAAAAGCTTTTCTTCCCAAGTGTCTATTTATCGTTGAGGCTAAATGGGACATACCATGTGTATGTCCCACGACTAGAGTTATGCTAATGAGCGGTTAGTACTTCGTCTTCAAAGGGTTAAGATCTGGTGCTGTTATGTTTCATTGGATTCCATTGCCGCCAGCCATGTTGCGTTTCTACACTAAATGTAAGCAAATCAAATATTTATGTTTGACAACAAATTTAATTAAGATAAACACTTTGTGAATAATGATGTTGTTGTTTTGCTGTATCCTGTCGAAACTCCTCAACGATTATGTTTAATTTTCCATATGTATGTATATATATATATATATTATGAACGGATTGCCAATTTAGTAGTATGTATACTGAATGCAACTGTATATACATACATATACATATATATCTCTCTAGATATGATATTTACACATCATATACTCGTATATAGGTGCGATGCAAGGCCGCTTCCGATTTCCTTTGAAGCCAGAAATGACAGCTCATGGATTATGTGAGCAAATATTTTATATCTTCTAATTAAAATCCTTACAGTAATCAGCTGGTAAAATCGCAAACGGCTTGGGAATTTTGCCTTTTTGCTACATTGGTTGTGGAAGGAATCCTGCTTTTGGAGATGTCATGTACATCGAAATTCTACCACCAATCGCACATAATAGAAGCATTAACAAGCATTCAGCGCATCAACCGAAATGTTCATTTCATATTTTGCAATTGCATTCGATTTACATTTGTTTTGTTTTAGTTTTATTTTAATGCAATTGGCCTTTTTTGTATTGTTTAACACTTTCGACGCTTTTTTCTGTTATTCTTTGTCTCTTAGATTTGAATTTGAATGGCTTGAGCTAAACTAATTTTATTCAAACTCGATGGATAGTAGAATCTGGAGAAGTATACGGTATATGAAGTCGTGGCACAAAATGCTGCACCCAAATTAAAATGCCTTTATTTTTTAAGTTGTATTCTTTTTCAAGTTATTAAATTAGAATTAGGTTTTGCGCATAGTTACTTGAGCATAGTAAGTCGTACTATTAATGAAAAGCGGAATACTTTCTTACGCATTTTCCAATATCGGTGTAAGAAAAATTGGGCTATTCGCGCTTCTCTCATACCTAGAAATATAATATGTCATTCTGTTTATATGAATGTCTGTCTCATATACAAGATTTTCGATATCGTTGTTGCTGCCAAACCCAGAAATAAAGATAGTTCTACCGAAATATCGTTAGGTCGTACAAATTTCGCCTGATGAAATTTAAGATGATATGCTAATTTTGCATTCCTAGTGTCCATAATGAATATGGTTAAAATAGATCTTTATTTGGTTTATACAGTTCTAAACGAAATTTAAGGAAGTAGCTCGTCCTCCTAATGCTGACGACATTTGTGAGGTAAATCTTCCCAAAGAGGTGTCGCACTGTGGCACGCCGTTCGGAATCCGCTATAAAAAGGAGGCCCCTTATCATTGAGCCTACACTTGAATCGAACACCACTCGTTGATATGTGAGAAGTTTGTCCCTGTTCGTTAATGGAATGTTCATGGGAAAATTGCTATGTTTAAGTGGTCCACGTGGCGACTTTAAATGCACCATTTCGAGTACATTTTGTCGGCAATAAGTCTATCTATTATGATATATGCATACTACAAAGAAACGCATACCCTCCATTATTTTCCATTTGATCCCAATAAGCAAAATACAATATTTTAATGCGGTCGGTTAACGAAATCCCGAGGCGTCTGGATGTATGAAAAATTAAAAAATTGTGTATGCATATGGAACTTATTATAAAATGTATAGTCCGACTCAGAAATTCCTCCTGATTCGGCTTAGCCGGGTCCTTCTGTCCGCATATCCTTTATGTGCCGCCTGTCCGTCGTTTTCTTTGTAATCAAGGTAGCTATTGCATTTGTTACTATATATATTTATGCCATCACGAAATTTTTCACATTTCACTTGTTTGGCCCAAAGACAAACGCTGTGAATTTTAGAAATAATCGGTTTAGATTTAGATATGTCGTCTATAGCTTCCATTTATAAATTTCGCCCCATTTATATTCATAAAGGCGTAGTTGCTGCAATTTCCAACCGATTTGGATGGAATGTTGTATTGTCCAACTCAAAGCCTCTATTGAATTTCGAATTTAGTTAATGCGATTGACATTTAAAGTATCCATGACAGCCTATACTGAGAGAAGATTTCTTCAAACATGTATTTGTGCTAGTTTTATAACCTTTTCTTTATAAGTATGTAATATGAACAATTGTATTACAATTGTATAAAAACTTCATAAATATTATGAAAATTTTCTATGAAGAACCAATGTATACCTATGAACCTTTAAAAAAAAAATTCACATGTTTATGAACGTTTTTTTTAACATGTAAAGAAAATGTTTATCATATTTATAATTTTTTTTTATTTTTATTTTTATACTCCATGAAGCATGTTTCATAAATTTTATAAAAGTTTCATGGGGAAGAATTGAAATATTTTTTCATAAATGTTATAACAAGATCATAAATATCACGAA
This sequence comes from Stomoxys calcitrans, assembly GCF_963082655.1. Lineage (NCBI taxonomy): Eukaryota > Metazoa > Arthropoda > Insecta > Diptera > Muscidae > Stomoxys > Stomoxys calcitrans. Next base: position 143,618,891 of record NC_081552.1, on the reverse strand, counting down.
CATGTTTCCTTCTGTTTATTGTGATTGGTACCTTGTTGCGAAAACAAAGCACTAAATAACGGTTCCACATTTTATAGAAATCGCATGAGATGAAGATTTCGAAACGGGACTATGAGTCTTTGAGACAGTGCTTATGGGACTATAGGACAATACAGTATTTGAAACTTTTATTGAGGAGTACACCCCTCACAGAACTGAAGTATCCACTCTTCCTTAATGGAATGTTCATGGGAATTTTAGTATTTAGTAATATAACTTACTTTTTCGAATTTCACAAATGTGAAGCAGTGATTACCACAGATAAAAGGTTGGACCGATAGACAGGGCTAGGTCGTCTAAAAATTTCATGTTGATCAAAAATTTATAAACGTTGTAGGGCCGATAATATATATTTCGATGTATGATTGAAAGGGGTAAAGAGGATGTATTGCAGTTATTAAGTTCGATTTTAATCATATAAATGCCTCATTAGAACTCCTTCTGTACAATGATCGAATCTCAGGAATTCCTTACGAAGACTACTTAATATGTCTTAACTATTGCTGGTCTTTTAATTCTATACGCACGCTCAGCATAATTATGCACGCTTCATTCGACTATACTTCTCCATCCTTTCAAATCGCTCTGATATATGTCCTTTTCCAGTTGCAGCTTCTTTTTTCATGATTTAACATACAAATATATAGTTTTATCTTTTCGGTTGCAGTAAATATAAAATGACTGATATACATTTATACCTATATTTATGTGTGCATCATGCATGTGCGTTAACTAAGTTACATACTCTGTAATGTGCGGCTCACATGGCGTCGTAGTATGTATGAAAACTGAAAACTAGTATCTCCATGTATGTCCATGTGTCATTATGAGACGATCATTATTTTGATACACAGTGTCACGTCTCATTTTTCAAATCAAATCAAGCATCAAATAACATATTTATGTCCTTCATATATTGATTGATATTAAATATAAGGTACGACATGGAGAAATATTTAGATAAAAAGCACCAAGTCAATCAGATGCAAGAAAAGGCTTTTCTTTTGCAGCACTGTGTTGCCAGATGTCACATTTTGTAACATTTTCAATTACAAACACCTCTGTCTCCGTTGTGTTTACCATTTAATCAAATTCCTGCAAGTGCTATGAAAAGATTAAATTACTGGGCAATGCAGGCTACCAATTCTTTCATGTTTGCTACTTCGCATGTATTGCAAAAAATTTGTTTCGGAGTACGTTTAAAATCGTATAGTACGCTACGTTACGACTGCGCTATGCAGCTGTTTCAAAATGCGGAATTGTGCTGTTGTTCTCGAAAGTAGTTTGCCAGTTTTCCACCTCCTGGATGACACCTCTTTATGAAGAAGTTTAACATGGCAAATGTCATATAAATAGCCAAACATTAGTGAGAGGATTTTCGATAGGATTCGAACGCGTTCGGCCACATAGGCCATCATGATTGTCTCGGCGTCTCTGCTACGTAAACAGGACATACAAAGAAAATAAAAATCGGTTTCAATCACGAAATTAATTGATCCAATTAATTTTTTACTTGAAACTGCTTCAATCGCGAAAATGATAATACCAATCGCCCTTTTTTGAAGGAGTAATTGAAAAAATGTGCAACTTAAAACGTTGCACATTTAACCAAAAAAAAAAAACAAAAATTTAAATATTGAAAGTTTATTTAAAATCCGGTTCGTGGAACCGGCTGCCATGGGATTGGTAAAAAATTACCAAAATGTGGAACGTATGACCCTTTGAAATCTCCTTCCAGTTATATCGTACGGGACGATATGTAATATGATGTTTAAGTAAAATCCATTACAGGATGTGCAGACATTATAAAAGAAGAGTGTAGGGTCTAAGATAAATTTGTAACTCAAACATTTATTGATTCAATTAAAAAAATTATTGATTCAATCAATTGTTCAATTGAAAATTAAACAAAATTCAATCACGATTGTGTTTGAATTTTTTTCCTATTCAACTAAAAAGTTAATTGAATCAATTAATTTTTTAATAGAAAATTACAAAAAATTTCAATCACAATCAAAAAAATCGTATTCAATTAAAGAAACGTTATTGAAGTTTTTAATGGAAAACGAATTTACTTCCAATTAAATTTTTAGTTGAAACATTTTAAGGATTTTTTTCTGTGTACACAGAATTTAATTCAATCAGTTTTTAATTGAATATTATTTTTTTCTATTACAGTCGTGATTACAATTTTAGCCATTATAAAAATGTTTAATTGATTCAATTAATTTTAAAGACCCATATGGGACATATTGATTTCCCATTGATATTGAAGATCCATATGTCCTATATTTCGACAAATCTATAGCATAATCATGATAGCCGGTGCCAGATTAACCTCATGTATTCCTTTATCGGCCAAGCGCAGCAGCCTCAGTGGAGGCTGGGGAAGATTTTTTTGTTGTTGTTTTACACGGGTGTCCACGGACCTTTGTCCAAACAACCCACCTCAAGTTCATGTTCTAGGAGGTAAACATCTGTGTACCTTATAAAGAAATTAATTTGAATTTTCAAAAAAATTCAATCGTTTTTTAATTGATTAAATTAATTAATTAAAAAATTATTTGAAAATTTCAAAAAATCAATCATTTTTTTAAAATTGGATCAATTAAAAAATGAATTGAAATTTTAAAAAATTTCAATCATTTATTTAATTGAATATACAATTTTTTCAATTACTTTTCCAAAAACAGTGATTGACATTATCAATTTCTGGATTGAAGCAGTTTTAACTAAAAAATTAATTCGATCATTTACTTTCGCCATTGAAACTAACATTTATTTTTTTCTGTGTACGTTTGTTATAGCCACTACCGAGGGATGGGGGTATATTGATTTTGTCATTTCGTTTGCAACACATCGAAATATTCATATATATATATTCTTTATCGTCATAAAAATCTAAGACGATGGCCGTCTATCTCTTGAAACACCCATATAAACCGATCTGCCAATTTAAGGTTGTAGGCTCATTAAAGCCAATTCATTATCCGATTTCGCTGAAATTTTACACATAGAGTTTTGTTTTGCCTTCCAAGATTTACGTACGATCAAAAGCGGTTCATAGATTGATATAGCCCACATATAAATCGACCATCTGTTTCGACTTCTTGATCCTCTAAATTATTATTACCCGATTTGGCTGACGTTTTAAACGTCGTGTTTTTATATGACTTTCTGACAGCTCCTCTATATTTGAAAAGCAAAAATTCTTGAAAGAACTTGTCGAGTGCGATCCATGTTGGAGGGTGTACAAGATTCGGCCCGACTAAAATTGACGCGCTTTTTCTTAATGCTGTTATGCTATGCAATCGCTTAACCGAAAATACCGTTGAGTTGAAAAAGCGTTTACAGTCTAAATTTCCTTTTTATATGATACTGGTAACGCATAAGTTAAAAATTGTTTGCTATAGGACACTATCTTGATATAGAAAAGATTGCATCATAATAAAATTTGCGATAACATACATTATCATCTCTTTAATTAATACCTGTAGCTCTTTAATTAATATCTCTTTAATTAATACCTGCTTAAATGGAAATGGCTGATAAGTGTAACAAAATAGCAGTAATAATAGGAATAGACGCATTTTTAGTATATCACTTATCGGTTCGATATAAGCATTAAAATGGCAAACATTTTTTCCATATTCGGTTCTGATAGGGTTCTGTTAGAGAGACCTTTTGTAGTTTTTTTTGAGACATTTTGAAGCATTTTTGTTTGTTTTTTTTTTTAATATTTATTTGTAGGTATATACAATGGAGGCCATTGTAGTGCAGAGGATGTGCGCCTGGGCTCGTATCCTGGCGAGAATATCAGAAAAAACTTCTCTCCAAAAATGTGTCGCACTGCTGCACACCATTCGGACTCGTCTATAAAAAGGAGGTCCCTTATCATTGAGCTTAAAATTGAATCGGACAATACTCAACACTGAGAAGTTTGCCCCTGTTACTTAATGGAATGTTCATGGGTAAATTTGCCTTGGCAGTCCATAACCAACATCTAAAGGGCCAAAGGGGCTATGAGACGATTTTTGTATTTCTTATGACTTTCCCTATGTGTGTCAGTTGCGAATAGAGCGCGCTCTAATTGGTTTATATAGGAGCTATATCAGGTTCTTGGCCGATTTGGATCGCACTTGCCACAGCTGTTGGCAGTCATAACAGAAATTTCAGCCAAACAAGCTAAAAATTGTGACTTGTAAGGGCTCAAGTAATCAAATCGAAAGATCGGTTTATATAGGAGCTACATCAGGTTATAGACCGATTTGGACCCTACTTCAAATCGGTCTATAACCTGAGATCGGTTTATATGGGAGCTATATTGAAATCTAAACCGATATACCCCATTTGCAATCCCTAATGATCTACGTCAATAATAAGTATCAGTGCGAAATTTCAAGCGGATAGCTTTACGCGTTGGATCGCTATCGTGATTTCGACGGACGGACATGGCTAGATCGACTCAGAATGTCGAGACGATCAAGAATGTATATACTTTATGGGATCTCAGGTCAATATTTCGAGTTGTTACAAACGGAATGACTAGATTAGTAGACCCCCATCCTATGGTGGTGGGTACAAAAATTACACAATCATGTGTATAACTTTTAATATGCTAAATTTGACATTTCATATGAAAAATACATGTCGTCTGAAAGCACCTTAAACGTTGCCGGAATATTCATTAACACATTGTTCAAATACCTACTAAATTTCACATGCTTGCTAAGTTTGGCCGGGCCGAATCTTATATACCCTTCAACATGGGCGGCATTTGTCAAGTTTTCTGCCTGGTATCTCTCTATAGGCAAACAAAGGATATGGGATAAGAATTGTTATGCTATTGGAGCTATATCAGCTTATGGACCGATTCGGACCATACGTGGTTTGGTTATTGAAGACCATAGTATATCGAAATTGATTGACGTATACTGAAGGTAATAGGAGATTTTGTTGTGTAAAATTTCAGCCAAATCGGATAAGAATTGCGTCCTCTAGAGGTTCAAGAGTTATAGTCGGGTGACCGGTTTATATAGGAGCTTAATCAGGTTGTGAACCGACTAAGACATACTTGGCACAGTTGTTGGAAGCCAAAAAAAAAAAGACCTCATACAAAATTTCAGCCAAATCGAATAATAATTGCGCTCTCCAGTGGCTCAAGAAGTCAAGATCCAAGATCGGTTTATATCAACCATTCTTAGCATAGTTGTTGGAAACTGTACCGAAACACTTTAGAGAAAATTTCAGCCAAATCGGAAAATAGAGGCTCTAGAAGTAAAGAATTAAAGACCGCTTTATGCAGCAGCTATATTAGGTTATGGACCGATTCGAACCATACTTAGCACAGTTGTTGGAAGCTGTAACAGAATACTTCATAGAACAATTTCAGCCAAATCGGATTAAAATTGCGCCCTATAGCCCTTACCTGAAAAATTCTAAATAAAGTTATACCTGGTGGTAGCCTTAGAAGTGAAAGCATTGATTTCAGTAACAAACATTTATTTAATCTCGTTATAAAAGTCATACAAGTTCTCGCTTTTTCATGAAAGTAATATAAGTTGAAAATCCACCTTATAATAGACCGGGTTGGCATCACTGTTTTTCAATAATGGCAAATCCTTTCAATGCCAGTTTTGCCATAGCAAAATAATGATGTTTACTATTGAATATATGTCCTTGAACAACGCCAAGATTTAAGGCGCTAGTCAGTCCTACCACATTTATATTGAGATCGAAATACGCAGCGCCCGTTACAAAAAAAAGAAGAAGCCAAAAGTTTTTTTTTCAAATGAACCACTTCAGCTTTGGTATGAAAATTTCCGCAAATTATTAATTTTTTTAAAAATAGCGTATATCTTTTTCAATAAACGTACGTATATTAATATGGCCCATAATGTTTAGTACAACAAGAACATGAAATGCAAAAAGAAATGCAGAAATTTATTTCAATTACCCTATTCAACTATGAAAATGCCTGCTTTTAGTACGCAACGCCCGTTAATTTAATCAGAAAATGAAAGACGACAGTAGAACTCGCATTCTTGGCTAATTGCAATATAAAACAAGTAAAAAGGCGTTAAGTTCGGCCGGGCCGAACTTTGGATACCCACCACCTCGGGTATATATGTAAACCACCTTTCGTCAAAATCCGTTGAATATTGCATACCTTATGCCCCATAGCAGCTATATCGAAATATGTTCCGATTTGGATGAAATACTAATAAGTAAAAGTCATTGTTCAATTGTGTATAACAAAATAGTGGTCTTTTTAGTAGCTATATCCAAAAATAAACCGATATACGACACGGTTGTCGAAAAGCCTAACATAAGTCACTGTGTCAAATTTCAGTGAAATCGGATTATAAATGGGCCTTTTATGTGGCCAAGACTTTAAATCGAGAAATCGGTCTATATGGCAGCTATATCCAAATCTGGACCGATTTGGGCCAAGTTGTAGAAAAATATCGAAGAGCCTAACAAAACTCACTGTCCCAAATTTGGATATAGCTGCCATATGAACCGATCTGCCGATAAGGGGACTGAAACTCATAAAAGCTTTATTTATTATCCGATTTCGCTGAAATTTGAAACAGTGAGTGAGTTCTTCTGAGCCTCCCGATATCCGACCTTATTATTGTTCAGATCGGTTTATATTTGGATATAGCTGCCAAAAAGGCCAATATTTTGCTCTACAAAATTGAATAGTGACTTATATATATTAGACCACTCAATGTCCGCTCCGAATTCGGATGCTTAAGTTATCCAATTTTCACCGGATTGTGACGAAAAGGGGTTTACATACATACCCGACGTGGTGGGTATCCAAAGTTCGGCCCGGCCGAACTTAATGCCTGTTTACTTGTTGGATTTCTTTTAACTTTAGTTTGCTTAAACTATCGGCCCTGTTCGAAAAATGTTCTTTTGTTTAATGTTCGCACATAAAACTTAGAATGTAATTGTTTGGAAAATATACTTAAAACAACTTTTTTCGTTTTGGGAATTCGAAAAACGGAACAGGACTTTCAATCAAAAAAAGATAATAAAAAAAAAAATAAAAAAAAAGATAAAATAATAAAAAAAAGATATTTAAGATTAGTGTATGAGTTGAGTATTTTCCAATCAAGTGAGTGGGAGCATAAACAAAGAAAATCTATAGACTCAAATTCTCAGTCGTTTATATGTGTGAGTGCGCAAGGAACTTGGCCGACATGACACGAAGTACTTTTGAGTTATCTTCAGTAGCATTTTGACTTTCAAAGTCTATACCTTTCCTTTGACTGTGGTGGGAGTGTACATTTTGTCATGGCTCATCTCCGGAGAAAAGTTTCGTGTAATTCTGTTTAGAAAAATCATAATATTTTGTTAAAGTTTTACGCATCTGTTCCGAAAGCCAAACATAATACTCCGCTTTAAGCACGGAGTTGCAACGCCGAGACAAGTACGAATGTAGGCGTGCAAAAGCCGTTTGGATTTGTTGACGATAAGAAAATTCAGTATGTGGTTACCAAAGCTATTGGTTATTGATATTAATTATACCAGATGGACTGTGTTGTATGAAACTGAAAAATATGGCATGTCAATCAACTGATCTGTGAATTAACAAAAGGAAGAAAAAGATCGATATGTTAACTATGGAACTATGAGAAAAAAGGTATGAAACTAGTTCCCGCAGTTCCTTATTGGGATTAGTTCAAATGAACTAGTTCCATCCGAAACTATCCAACTCTACTATATTGGCAATGCCTACAACATTAATTTATAGTTCGTTAAAGGGAAAAAATTGCTCATATATTCGTATGTATATTTCAGGTAGATAATTTAAACTTAGTGGATTTGTTTGAATAGAGAACCACCACAGAGCTGTGTTTTAATTAGATTTACCTATGTCCATCTGTCTGTCCACGTAAATTTGTGTTCAATGTTCAGATTGGAATTTTCATCCGATCATTTTCAAATTTGGCACCGAAGTTTGCGAAGATAAAGCATTCTCTTATGACTGCGAAACAAAATGTAGAATTAAAGATCATGCAATTTTGTCGTAAACATAATACCAAAATTTTCTAGAAATGCTGCTTTTATGGGCTCAATATGAGATCGATCTTTATGACAGCTGTATTTTAATATGCTTCGATCTGGGCAACATCCGACAAAGGAGTGTGGAGATGTACCAAAGCTCACTGTTTCAAATTCCTTCGAAATCGGATGGAGAATGCTCCTTTTATGGGCTGAAGATCGGGAGATTGGCCTTTGTGGCAGCTATATCCAAATATGATCCGATCTAGGACACATTCGACCAAAATATGTAGAGGTTTGCCAAAACTCACTGCTAAAAACCTTATCGAAATTTGATGACAGTTATATCTAAGTGTGGTCCGATCTGGGCCACTGTTTTTAAAGATGTGTGGATGTATTTCAAAATTCACTGTTTCAAATTTCATCGATTTCAGGTACCCCTTATGGCGTTACTACACCATATCGGGAGGTGAGGAGATCGGTAAAATATTTTCTAGAACCAAAATTTGGCTCTGTCCTAGGCCTCTGGAATTCTATGATTCTAAAGAATTTTTAAAGATTTTTGACATTTTTTCTTATGACAAAATTTAATTTTTTTTAATGACGAAATTGCCTAGAGGCATGAATTTAATGAAACTTTCTCTCAAATTTCAAAAAAAAAATTAAATTTTTTAAGGACAAAATAAAATTCTGTGGACACAACTTTAATAACATGTTTTATAAATAAAAAGCAAATTTGTTCTAAAGTCACATCTATGAAAAATTGTTCTAACACAAAATGTTGTTAAGGCCCGAGCTCCACTAAACTATTGGGTTGCCAAAAAGGTAATTGTCGGTAATATAGTAGTAATATAGTCGGCGTTGACAAATTTTTTCAACGGCTTGTGACTCTGTAATTGCATTCTTTCTTCTGTCAGTTATCAGCTGTTACTTTTAGCTTGCTTTAGAAAAAAGTGCGCGAAATTTTGTTTACATTTGTTTGTTTGGCGTCAATTTTAATATGGGTACCACATTGAAAGAAATTCATTTAACAAACCGGTCAACGCTTGTGATATGCACCTAAAAAGAAGGTTATGCTGTCTGTTTGGTGGGATTGGCAGGGTGTGGTATATTTTGTGCTGCTTCCAAGAAACCAAACGATTAATTCGGATGTTTACTGTCAACAATTGGACAAATTGAATACAGCCATCAAGGAGAAGCGACCAGAATTGGTCAATCGTAAAGGTGTCATATTCCACCAGGACAACGCTAGACCGTACACATCTTTGGTCACTCGCCAAAAACTTAGTGAGCTTGGCTGGGAACATTTGATGCATCCGCCATATAGCCCTGACCTTGCACCATCAGACTACCATTTATTTCGATTTTTGCTGAACTCCTTAAATGGTAAAACTTTCGGCAATGATGAAGCTATAAGATCGCACTTGGTTCAGTTTTTTGCAGATAAAGGCCAGAAGTTTTATGAGCGTGGAATACTAAATTTGCCAGGAAGATGGCAAAAGGTTATCGAACAAAATGGCAATTATATATTTGATTAAAGTTCATTCTAAGCTTTATTAAAAATGCATTTACTTTCTTTTAAAAAATCCGCAATTACTTTTTAGGCAACCCAATATTTTTTCTTTTGACAAAATTTTAATAAATTTTTTCTTTAAATCAAATTTGAATAAAATTTTCTCTTTCGACGAAATGTCAGTGAAAATTCCTGTTAAAAAATGTTTCTAATGACAAATTGACAAAATTCAAAAAAAGAAAGTCGAAATTTCAACAAAATTTTTTAAAGACAACATTTCAATTAAACTTTTCTAAAAAAAATCATTAAAAACAAAATGTCAATATAACTTTTTCTATATACAAAATTTCAATAAAATTTTCTCTAAAGAGAAATTTTCAATTAAAATTTTTTAAGACCACATATCAAAACAAAAAAAAAATCATTTAAACCAAAATTCAATGAAATTTTTTTCCAACTATAAAACCTCAATGAATTTTTTTCTAAAGACAAAATTGAGCTGCCTGGTCCTCGAAATAAAAGACAACATTTTAGTTATCTTCTTAAAAACAAAATTTCAAGGAAATTGTTCAATGATAAAATTAGAGTAAATTTTTTTTGAAGACAACATTTCAATGAAAGAAAATCTTCAAATGAATTTTTTCTAAAGACAAAATCTTAATAAAATTTTTTTAAAGAGAAAATTTCAATGAAAATTTCTCTTAGAAAACATATCAGTGAAAAGATGAAATTTATCCCGGCCCACCCCGAAATTATTTTTTATAGACAAAATTTCAATATATTTTTTTTTCTTAATGCCATTGACTTGTTTCCAAAAAATTACAAATTTTGGCCATGAATATTCCATTCCACAGGAACAGGGCCAAATTTCGCACATATCAGTGGGTGCAGTCCGATTCAAGTTTTAAGCTCAATGATAAGGGGCCTCTTTTTTATAGTCGAGTCCGAATGGCGTGCCGACACCTCTTTGGAGAGAAGTTTTACATGGCATAGTACCTTACAAATGTTGCCAGCATTAGGAGCGGAAAATGTTTTCTAAAGACAAAAATTCAATGAAATTGTGCCAAGACAAAACCTTGCTCAGGCTTGGGCCTCAAATTATTTTTGTAACAACAACATTTTAATAAAATTTTTGGGAGGCCCTCGGGCCCGACCCCAACAAAATAATTTTGTCTAAAGAAAAAATTTTATTCAAATTTATTTTGAACCACAAATTTCAGTAACATTTTTTAAAATGACAAAATTTCATTTTAAAATTATTTTCATTAAGAACAAAATTGTAATGAAATTCTAAGTGAATTTTAATGATTTTTTTAAGAAAAAATGTCAGCGTAATATTCGTATTCTCTGATGACAAAACTTCAGTACGGGCCGAACACCCCTCGAAATTATTTTTTAAAGACAAAATTTCTTTAAAATGTTTTCTCAAGACAACATTTTTACATTTTTTCTAAATACAAAATTTTTATGAAAAAAATTTTATGTTATAACTAAATTTTAATGATTTTTTTATGGACTAAATTTCAGTAGGGTATTATAAAGTCGGTACCGCCCGACTTTTGCCTTTCCTTTTTGGTTTTTTTATGCTTATCTGTCCTTAACAACATTTTCCTAAAATTGTTTCCGTAGACAAATTTTAATCAATATATTAAAGACAAAATTTTAACCCATTACGCCTAACCCTCGATTTCATTGTCCGATTTTGATGAAATTTTATATATTCATAGTTTGGAGAATTTATATTGACGTAGCAATTTTTTTAAATATTTTGAATTTTAAAAATTTTTGCAAAAAAGCTGGATTTAATGATTTTGGCATAAAATGTCAAAGAATTAGGGATATTGTTGCCATACATTTATTTTTTATACCCTCCACCATAGGATGGGGGTATACTAATTTCGTCATTCTGTTTGTAGCTACTCGAAATATTCGTCTGAGACCCCATAAAGTACATGTATTCTTGATCGTCGTGACATCTTATGTCGATTTAGCCATGTCCGTCCGTCTGTCTGTCGAAAGCACGCTAACTTTCGAAGGAGTAAAGCTAGCCGCTTGAAATTTTGCACAAATACTTTTTATTAGTGTGGGTTGGTTGAGATTGTAAATGGGCCATATCGGTCCATGTTTTGATATAGCTGCCATATAAACCGATCTTGGGTCTCGACTTCTTGAGCCTCTAGAGGGCGCAATTCTTATTCGAATTGGCTGACATTTTACACAGGTCTCCAACATATAATTTAATTGTGGTAAGTTTGGTTCAAATCGGTTAATAACATGATATAGCTGCCATATAAACCGATCTTGAATCTTGACTTCTTGAGCCACTAGAGGGCGCAATTCTTATTCGAATTGGCTAACATTTTACACAGGTCTCCAACATATAATTTAATTGTGGTCGGAATCGGACCATATCTTGATGTCGCTCTAATAGCAGAGCAAATCTTTTCTTTTATCCTTTTTTTGCCTGTGAAGAGATGCCGGGAAAAGAACTCGACAATTGCGATCCATGGTAGAGGGTGCATAAAATTCGGCCCGGCCAAACTTATCACGCCTTTACTTATTTAATATAGAAACCATCAAATGCAACAAGGCATTAAAATGGATTCCAGAAATCTCACTCTTAAGAATTTTTTTCCTTTGATTTTTGGGATGTAAAAACTTGGCGACTTTCGAAGCCAATTTGCCTCCAAAACTCGCCGGGAAAAATTAATGTAACTGGTTTCAGTCGTCCACTTTGAGCCAAACTAAATTTCATTAAGATACCCCTTTCCATTGTGGTACAGGGTATTATAGATTTGTGAATTTGTTTGCAACGCTAAGGAGACGAAGTTGACCCATTGATAAGTATACCGATCGGCTTAGAATCACTTCCTGATTCGATTTAGCTATGTTCGTCTGCCTTTTGTTTTTGTAATCAAGGTACAGGTCGCATTTGTTTTCCGATTTTCACAAAGTTTCTCTTTTTCGGTTCAAGGACAAATGCTATTGATTTAGAAAAAAAATCGGTCCAGATTTAGATATAGCTCCCATATATAACTTTCATCCGATAAGGCTGTAGAAGGCACAATTTTGGTCCGATCTTTACCAAATTTGGCAATTTGAAGTTGCTTTTGTGATGTCCTAATATGTGTGAAAAATTTCATCAGAATTGGATCAGATTTATATATAGCTCCCATAAATATCTTTCATCCGATATGGTCTATTAAGGCTGTAGAAGGCACAATTTTGGTCCAATCTTTACCAAATTTGGCACGAAGTGCTTTTTTGACGTCCCAGTATGTGTGCAAAATTTCATCAGAATCGGATCAGATTTATATATAGCTCCCATATGTATCTTTCATCCGATATACCCTTTTAAGGCTGTAGTAGCCACAATTTTGGTCCCATCCTTGCAAAATCTATCCGTAATCTATTCTATTCGATATTTCAATAGGTGTGCAAAATTAAAGTCTGACTAAATTTGGATATAAGTGCTATAGATTAAAAGTATTACGTGGAATCGGTGGTGTAGGGTATTATATAGTCGGCACCGCCCGACATTTGCCTTTCCTTACTGGTTTTTATGTTGTGTCGTTAATGGGTTAATGCAATTTTTCTTTTCAAAGATACAATTTTTGTGATGGTTCTAAACGAAAAGTTATTAAAAGTTTCTTTATGCCAAAATCTTAATTGAATAATTTGACATAAAATAGTTGGCAAAGGAAGAACAATGTTTTTTTTTGTTACCGGCCTTCTTTTCCATCAGAAACAGATTTTCGATCGATTTTAATAAAGTTCGAAGAAGAATTTGGCGACATCATTTAAACAGAATTTAGATGGCTCTTCGTAAAAATTGGTCGAAATTTATTTTTTTAAATGTTTAACCATTATAGTTGCTTTTCAGTTTGTTTGCATACAATTTTATGGAAATAAAGGTCTTTAAAACCAATGAACCGATACAAACAATAACCTGTTAAAATCATAAAACTGAGGGCAAAAATAAGAGCAAATGAAAAAATTTCATTAAAATACTGAAGCCGTTTCGCCGTAACTTTGACTATAAAAGTAAGATATACGCAAAGACATCTACATTTTGAAGGCTCTGAAAGATGAGGATCGGCCAATAAATAGTGTGTTGTGCACAAAATTCAGTTCCGACTTTATGACCACCGCCGATGGGTCAGTTCCTGCACCCAGTAGCAACCAATTCCACAGTAACAGAAAAGTTTGGCAATTTTCGGTTTTGAAAAAAATGTGGGTGGGCCCCCAAAATAAAATCCTAGAGCTATATCCAAATCTGAACCGAGTTTTATTAAATTCAATAGCAATACGGAAAGTCATAAGGGAATCCTTTGTGCACATTTTCGTGTGAATCGGTTAACAAATAACCAAATTATTGCAATACTGGTGCAAATCGGACGAACATATATATGGGAGTTATATCTAAATCTGAACCGATTTCTAGAAATTCACTTATATGTCGAGACTTATAAGAGCATCGTGCAAAATTTCGTGAGAATCGGTTTCCAAATGACGATATAATTGCTATTTTAGTCAATTCCAATTTCAATAGGTTTCGTCTCTAGGCCCAAAAAATGCTTGTGCCAAATTTAAAGACCATCGGATGAAAATTGCGAACTGTACTTTGTACACAAATTATCATGGACAGACGGACAGAGAGGCGGACAAAGCTAAATCGAATCACTGATTCTAAATCGATCGGTATACTTATCATTGCGCTTATCTCTCTTCCTTCTAAGTGTTACAAACAAATTCACAAAATTATAAGACCACAGTACCACAGTAATAGTGGTGTAGGGTATACAATACCCTCTGGATAGTAAATGTTATAAATTGAATGGAAGTAAAACACGTGCGACTTCGTTTAATCAGGTATAACAAACAAGTGGCGCGATTTTTGTTTAAAGAAACAGAAAACCAACCATCCAACAACAAGTGATATAACATAAAACATACACTAGCAAATAAAGCCTACTAACGAGCAAAGCATAGATTGTTAAACCAATGACAGTCAACTTAACATTGCTCGATCATATAACACTTGGTATGCACAGTAGTTCCAACAGTATAATATATAAATCAAATTTTTCATAAAATAAAATTTTGATCAAATAAAAAATTTTCTAAGACAAAGTTTCAATGAAAAATCACACAATTTCTATGATGTGGTTTTTCAAAAACAAAACTTCAATCACATTTTTTGCTATATACAAACAAAATTTTTTTGTAAGAAAAAAAATTTATGAGATTTTTTGCAAATTTACAAAAAAAAAAAAAAAAAAAAACAAGACAAAGTTTATATTTTCATGAAAAAAATGTGACTAAAATTTGTTTCGAAAGAAACAAAAAACTTAATGTAGACTTGAAATAGATTTCCTTTATAGAACCGTAAAAAATCTATTTCAAATATACATTAAGTTTTTGAATAAGGCAGTTAAATTAAAACAAAAAAAAAAAATACAAAATTTACAAGTTTTGGATTTTTTTTATTTTCTTTAAAGTCTTTTATAGATAGCAATAGATCTATTGAGCATTACTTCCATGTAATTTTTCAATTTTAATGAAATTCAAAGGAGAACTTGAGCAGGCTGTAGGTATTTCTTTTATTTTTTAATTGTTTAACATTTATATTCTAAGTTTTTTTTTTGCAATATTTAACAAAAGTAAAAAATTGACACCAATTACTGAAGCCAAAGTGCCGAAATGTTTAGCAAAATGTTTGAATAGGTCGATCTTACTTAAAAACTAAGATATTCGCACAAAACCTTCACAGTTCAGCGCTTCTTTCATAACCAAATATCACCGCCGTTAGATCCCTTCCTGGACCCATTAGCGACTTCAATTTTCCATAAAAAATTGAGATATTTTTATCCATTTCACAGTTACAAAAGGATTTTGAGAATTTTTCGATTTTTAATCATAGTACAACACAAAATGAAACATTTGTATTTTTTTATCTGGATAGAAAAAATGACAGGCTTGGGTACAAAATGAGAAGCTTAGCACTTAAAAACTTTCACTTCTTTATCGCCAAAAATGGCCGAGGCCTAACTATCTCTACTACTGGTGTTTGAGAATGATTTTATAGTAGACTCACCAGTCCAAAGACCTCAGTTGCAAATTGCAAATTTTGCCCATTTACATTCCACTAAGGAACAGGGGCAAACGTCTCACATATCAATGAGTGCAGTCCGATTCAAGTTTATGCTCAATGAAAAGGGCCCTCCTTTTTATACCCGAGTCCGAATGGCGTGCCGCAGTGCGACACCTCTTTGGAGAGAAATTTTACATGGCATAGTACCTCACAAATGTTGCATTAGCATTAGGAGGGGAAAACCACCGCTGAACATTTTCTTCTGATGGTTTCGCCAGGATTTGAACCCAGGCGTTCAGCGTCATTGGCGGACATGCTAACCTCTGCGCTACGTTGGCCTCAGTTACATTGCCTCAAATGTGGAAACCATACATTTCGATTGAGGCCGTTGAATACCCTTGGGAACTTTTATAAAATCACCAGAATGTTATAAGTCGGTGTCTGTCAGTGTATCCATCAATCGAAACACACATAAATTAATCGGCTCGAACTTTTTGCACAAATACTTCTAATGTATGTTAGACGGTTTAAATTGTAAACGGAATGAAATCTTCATATTAAGTTCAATTATGATTTCTAGCACCAATGCCAAGTATGGCCCAAGTGCAGACAAATGAAGGTATGTTTAGAAGTGTTTTCAGACCCAAACGGTAAATCCATTATGATTATTTTCAATTGTTCCAAAGGTCACGAACATTCGATCAGTCGATAATCGAAAAACGACTAGTCATGTGCACACCCTATGGGTCAAACTGGTGTTCGAGTGAACTCAAGTTTTTGGTGGACTACTTACTTAAGCCTGAGGGAATCGTACATACCAATCAATCAATTTTAGAACAAAGAAATTAATAAAAGACAAGTCAAAAGTTCAGTCGGCCCGACATTCTGACATTCCCTCCAACATGGATCGCATGTGTCAAGTTCTTTGCACTGTTTCTCTTTGTAGGCTGAAATTTAAAAAGGTCAAGTAATGGATCCCACGATTTTTATACCCACCGCCGAAGGATGGGGGTATATTCATTTTGTCATTCAGTTTGCAACACATCGAAATATCCATTTCCGACCCTATAAAGTATATATATTGGGTTGCCCAAACAGTAATTGCGGATTTTTCATATAGTCGGCGTTGACAAATTTTTTCACAGCTTGTGACTCTGTAATTGCATTCTTTCTTCTGTCAGTTATCAGCTGTTACTTTTAGCTTGCTTTAGAAAAAAAGTGTAAACAAAGTATATTTGATTAAAGTTCATTCTTAGTTTTATTAAAAAAGCATTTTCTTTCTTTTAAAAATTCCGCAATTACTTTTACCCAATATATATATTCGTGATCAGCGTAAAAATCTAAGACGATCTAGCCATGTCCGCCCGTCTGACCGTCTTTCTGTTGAAATCACGCTACAGTCTTTAAAAATAGAGATATTGAGCTGAAACTTTGCACAGATTCAGGGTCTTAAGCCCATAAAAACCACATTTATTATCCGATTTTGCAGAAATTTGGGACAGTGAGTTGTGCTGGACCTGCGACATCCTACGTCAGTTTGGCCCAGATCGGTCCAAATTTGGATATAGCTGCCATAAAGACCGATCCTCCGATTTAGGGTCTTAGGCCCATAAAAGTCTCATTTATTATCCAATTTTGCTGAAATTTGGGACAGTGAGTTGTGTTAGGCCACACGACATCCTTCTTTAATTTGGCCCAGATCTGGATATAGCTGCTATAAAGACCGATCCTCCGATTTAGGGTCTTAGGCCCATAAAAGTCTCATTTATTATCCGATTTTACTGAAATTTGGAACAGTGAGTTGTGTTAGGCCACACGACATCCTTCTTTAATTTGGCCCAGATCTGGATATAGCTGCCATATAGACCGATATCTCGATTTAAATTCTTGGCTCCATAAAAGGCGCATTTAAAATCCGATTTCACTGAAATTTGACACAGTGACTTATGTTAGGCTTTTCGACATCTGCGTTGTATATGGTTCAGATCGGTTTAGTTTTAGATATAGCTACTTAAAAGATCAATTATACACAATTGAACAATGACTTGTACTTATTAGTATTTGGTCCAAATCGGAATATATTTCGATATAGCTGCTATGGGGCATAAGGTATTAATTTTTCCCCGGATTTTGATGAAAGATGGTTTACATGTATACCCGAGGTGGTGGATATCGAACGTTCGGGCCGGCCGAACTTAACGCCTTTTTACTTGTTTTTTATATCTCCGCCTGTAGGTGCTTAAGAAGTCAAATGCAAAGATACAATTATATAGGAGCTATTGTATATCAGCTATATCGTTTAGACACCATTCTGATTTCCACAGACGGACGGACATGGCTAGATCAGCTTTTAATGGCATGGCAATCAGGAATATATATATATATACACATTATAGGGTCTCAGATCGATATTTTGAGGTGTCCCAAACGATTTGATTTTTTTATACACCTTTCCAATGGTGAAAAAAATTTTCAGCGGTGCTTAACCTCCCCCCCCCCCTCAATTCTTGCAACATTTGTTAAGTACTTTGCCACGTAAAAACTTTTCCCCAAAGAGGTGTCGTTCTGCGGCACGCCGTTTGGACTCGACTATTAAAAGGAGGTCCCTTATCATTGAGCTTAAACTTGAATCCGACAGCACTCAGTGATATGTGAGAAGTTTGCCCTGTTCCTTAAATGGAACGTTCATGGGCAAATTTGCATTTGCATCCTAAATTCATTTTTTCCGATTTCGCTGAAATTGGGGACAGTGAGTAGTTTAAGGCTTCCCGACGTCTGACCCAAATGTGCTTCAGATCGGTCTTTATTTAAATATAGCTGCGATAGCGCAGAGGTTACCATGTCCGCCTATGACGCTGAAAACCTGGGTTCGAATCCTGGCGAGACCATCAGAAAAAATTTTTCAGTGGTGGTTTTCCACTCCTAATGCCGACATCATTGGTGAGGTACTATGCCATATAAAACTTCTCTCTAAAGAGGTGTCGCACTGCGGCACGTCGTTCGGACTCGGCTATAAAAAGGAGGTTCCTTATCACTGAGCTTAAACTTGAATCGGACTGCACTCATTGATATGTATGAAGTTTGCCCTCGTTCCTTAGTGGAATGTTCATGTTCAAAATTTGCATTTGCCATAAAAACCGATCTCCCGATTAAGGGTCTGAAGCCCATAAAAGCTTTATTTTTCAACCGATTTCGCTGAAATTTGAAACAGTAGTTTTACCCCTCATAACATAGGATGCAAATATGGTTGAGATCGGACTATATTTTGGTATATCTGTCATATAGACAGATATATTTATTACCCGATTACGCTGAAATTTGAAACAGTGGGTTATTTTATGCCTCCCGACATCTGACCTGAATGTGGATCAAATCGGACTATATTTAGATATAGCTGCCATATAGACCGATCTCCCGATTGAGGATCTGAAGTCCGACTCAAATAGGGTTCAGATCGGACTGTATTTAGATATAGCTGTCATATAGACCGATATGACGGTTAAGGGTCTGAAGCTCATAAAAGCTTTATTTTTTACACGATTTTGTGGAAATTTTAAATACAAAATTCAACAGTGGCCACTCAATGTCCGTGCCGAATTTGGATGCATAATTTATTTAATTTTCACCGTATTGTGACGAATAGGGGTTTACATATATACCCGAGGTGGTGGGTATCCATAGTTCGGCCCGGCTTTTAATTGTTTGAGCAATTTTTTAAAATGACATTTTCTAAAAAAAGTCAGGAGGCCATTGAAAATTTGTATTTGTATTCTGTATATCAATTAAATATTTGATTAATCTGGTCCCATGCCATGACGCAGAGTAATGAGGCAATGAATTTTGGCATATGAATCTACAAAGTACATTGTAGTCTATAGATAATTGTCAAGGGGCAAGAGTAATACCCAATATACTGTTTTAAGTTGTATAAATGGATTGGTTATGTATACGGTGGAGATGCACACATAAATGTAGGTACGAAACGCATTTAATAATTGATAATTTTCCATTAGTATGTATGTATGTATGTATGAATGTAGTCTCGAAATACTCTCTATAGAAGTACTCTAAACAAACTTCTATTATTTCTATGTAAAACTGTAACACTAACATGTTCTACTCCGTGTAATGCTCGCCGTTTTGTGTATATCTAATGCTACTGATCCAAACAATACCAAACCGTATCGAACCGAAACAAATCAAACTTCCCATACCGCTTGTAATGCCCGTTACTACTTCTACCGCTTCTGTCGCATTGTGGTCGTTGTAATTGCTTTGCAACCGTTGTTGTTGCATTGGTAACTGCGCAACTTTGGTTACTAACGTCATGTTTAAATTTGTGATTGGACATATTATCGAAACGCCCGTAGAGCACTTCAGCATTCAGAATGTAAAGCCTTATACATACACTACTAGTATTACAAAGAATTTAATTGAATCTAAAAAGTTGCCTGAAGAAATGGTAGAAACTAGGCAAAGCAGTCGCACAGAATATTTTCAAACAACTAAAGACACTCCCTCATTTACAGAAATGAGTGAAAGTAGTCAGGAGAAGTTGCCGGATTTGGCTCGACCTGTCAGCGTGGAAAGCAAAAGTGCAAACGTATCATCAGAAATCGCAGGCGCAACAACGATAATTACAAACAGATCTCGGGAGACTGATTCGGCGTTGAGTGATAGGAAGTATTTGGAACAGATAATGGGTTGTGGTGGTGTGAAGAGAAAAATCAAGGAGCTGGAAACTCAGGGAGTAGGAAATGTCGCTGCTTCAGCTACTACAAATAAGGTTGGCAGCTCAGAGCCAGATGCAGGCGCTTCCGTTAAGGATGCCATCCATGCCATGGAAGAGAAAATCGGCAGCACAACAGTGGAGGCAATTCCGTTTGCTGTGAGAAAACGTGATTCCCTGCGAACCGATTGCGATCTACCTGCATTGGAAAAATCAATCCTCAGTGAGATGGATGTGCAGTTGACTCAACTGACGAGCGTGGAGCCGCCGGTTGTGGTTGTGAAACAGTCGCCTATCAAAGCAATGGAGAAACAATTTGAGCATTTACAAAGCATTGATGAAGCTGTTTGCGAAAAGATATGCCAAAAGAAAAAGGCATTCGAAGTTGCTGAGGAACATATGACAACAGTCAGTTCACATGAGGACGGTGGCAAAGACGATGCGAAAGACCATGCGCATATCGACATGGAATCAATGCCTAAGGTCAAGGAGGTGGTAGAGTCCTTTGAGAAGAAGAAGCCAAGTTCTCTTAACCTGGAGGCAACACCGTTTAGTCCAAGGAAAAGAGAAAAACGGAACAGTGGGGATGTGGATTTGGCAGCTGTGGAGAGAACTATTTTAACTGAAGCTGACATTATCTTAAACAGCCTAGCCCTTAAAGATCCCAAGGAGACGGCGCACAAAGCACCGACTCTCCAAAGTCCCCTTGAAAGTAATGTGACTCCCGTAGAAGAAGCTTGCGAAGTTATTTGTTCCAAACGTAGAATAAGCGAATTAGCAAAACTTTTTGAAAGACAAAATCAAACTCAGGAACATGATGCTAGTGATGCTAGGTCTGATAGAAAACATAGTGATAGCAAAGAAACCGTAACAGAGAAGACTGCTCATGAGAGTCAATTAAAGGAGACTTTAACTTCCACAATTAGTATTAGTAAGCTTTTAGATAATAGGAACAGAGCAACACAACACACCTCATTAAGTTTACACGATCCCGAAGGGTTCCATAGCAAAACACATTTTACAGTTAGCAAGGACACTTGGGATAACAAGGCTAGCTTATCTGAGAGTGACCAACAAGAATATCTTGAAATTTGCGAAATAACAACCGACGGATTTGCTAATGTCACAAACTTAGCGGAGACAGACAGAACAACTAGCAAGAAAATTGCATTGATAGACCGTTCCACTTTAAGTAAAACAGCCGTTGAAAAATTTTCCTATGTAGAACAGCAGCCCCACGAGACACGTCTTTCAGAAGATATGAAAGACAGGACCTCGTCATCAATCTATGAAGATGTCGTTATAGTTCAAACCCACTCTTCTAAAGTTCGCGACAAGAGGGGAATAAGCTCACAGAAAGCTACATCAGAAACACCTAGACAGCCTACTGACAGGGATGCGTCCGTTGCAATCGATATAAAATTGTGCCCTCTGTCAGACGAAATGAAACCAACAGATTTGGACAAATCCAAATTTGAAAGTCATACTGCAATTGACCCTAAAAGCACATCTGCAATTCCTGGGAACTTTCCCAATAGTGGGGAATTTTCAGACGAAATAGGTACAATTCCACCTAAATTCGACATATCCCGACAGTCTGTCGATAGAAATTTTTCCGGGCTGAGTACCACCAAAACTAAAATTATCACTACAATTGACCAAAAGTCGGCTTCAACAATCTGCGAAAGTGACATCGACTTAAGAGATTGCAGCGAGGTACTCACCTACCATTCAAATGTCCCATGTAAGGAAGAGAAAGCTCCTATCGAGCATTTTTCAGCAATGTCCCGTCAGATTTCTGGCATGGTTACTTCTGAACAAGACGTGACCAGAGAAAAAATTTTTACGACAATTGACAGGAAAGTGACTAATCGATCAAATATTGTGCACCATCAGTTTACAGATGTTCGGAAGCACGTTGTTGACGTTCCTTCCGAGCAGCATTCTGATAGGACGATCACCAGTGATAAGCTCTTACAGGAAATTGACGAAAAACCTTCATCTCTGGCAGACGATAAGAAACAAACGCAAGAGACAACTTCTGTTGCAACAAACAAAAAATTACCATCAGAGACTACTGCCCATTCTGAAGACGCAAGTAGACACTTTACTGATATTCAAGACAAGACAGAAAGTCCACTACCATTGCATATACAATATGCCAAAAGTGATGTCCATGCCTTGGATAAACGGATAGGCGTTCAAGAAGAAGAAGGAGAAAAAATAACGAATCTACAGTATTTTGGCAAAGATCTTTCCAAATTGGATGCCACCCCAGAAAAACTTACCCTCTTAATTGATCAAAAATCTATATATAAGCCAGACACTAGCAAAATCACAAGTCCAACAGAGTACGCTTCAGAAGCTGGAATGGAGATTTCATCCACTTTCCCTCCACTTTTAGAAAAAGATATCATGAAACTTGACTCCATCGAAGGCAAAGACTATAAATCAGTTGACCAAAAGTCCATATCTACGACTCAACAGGGTATTGCACATTCGAAAGACTTTACTGACTTTGCACAGCCTACGGATGTAAAAGACAAGAAAACTCAAATTGAAATGGAAGCTCCCAATAGAGAAATGGATCGTATAACAAAAAAAAAACAAGAAGAAACCACACTTTCTAGCACCGATAATGTGACAAAACGGCAAGAAGACGAAATATTTCGACAATATTCCGATGGAGATTTTTCCGTAGGGAATAAATATTTGAGGGAAGATGCAATTAAAGCCGAACCTTCTTCAGAAATACATGGGCAATACTATGGTCGAAGTGTTTTTGGATTGGAGGGCGTAGCGGGACACATTGAAATGAAATTTTACCCACAAACTACCCACAAAAGGGAAGAGAGTAATGCCCCCCTTAGCAATTTAGGATTTTTTACAACGTATGACACGATAGAAGTAAAGTCAATGGAACCACGTTCCGAATCTTTGGGACAAAATAGTGCAAGTGAGATAGCTGGGCTCGTCCCCATCAAAAAAGGTCATACAACATTCGATACAAAGTCTGTAGTGGCGAAGAGTGAAAAAGATGTCCTTCTTGAACCGGTGAAAGTTGTCAGGGATAGAACATTTGCGACAATTGACGGATTGTCGTATTCCACATCTACAAAAAACATCAGTCATCTTGATGATGGGAGAAAAGAGACAAAAGTTTTACACAAGGAAGAAAAAAGCTCTATGTGCTTTGATTTAGGCGAAAATAAAGAAGCAAGGACGTTCGAAGGCACAAGTGCAGATTCAGATGATCATTACAAGAGAGAAACGAATTTGATCTCTTCAGAAATACTTCGAAAGTATTTTGATGACACAGCTTTTGACAGCAAAACTGTTGAAGACAGAAGTTTTGCGTCTAAAGCAATTAGTCAAAAATCTGCATTTGCTTCGGAAGCAGAAGAAATAGTACAAACAAGTTTGAGAAAAGAACGCACCTTAAGTAAGTATGAAGGAAGCACCCTTAAATATTCTGAGATGGAAACGTTATCTACGGAGTTGAATATTGGCTCTGAAACGCATCAGGCTTTGCAAGACTTCATTCGCAAAGAACCATCCCAAATAGTTTTACCTACAACTACCCACCAGGATTCGGAAAAAGAAGACCCATCCGAAATAAGGCTGTTTGAGGGAAGTAAACAGGATAGCAATATATCTCTGATATCAACAACAACTTCAGAAATGCAAAGAGATGTGAAACCGATTGCAGCAAAGCACGAGGAGAGCGTTTCTCGTGGAATAACTTCGCGGGTCAATGAAACCTTAGATCGATTGACATCGATATCTAATGAAACGAAATCGTCTTTGCTTATAGCCAAGCCTCAATTTGAGGGGAATTCTGAAGCAACCCCCGCTTATAAAACTGATAAATATTTGCCTTTAGATGAAAATAGTTCTCTCCAGGTTCAGACCTCTTCACCTAGACCGACTGAGATTGTGGATATCAAGTGTTCTGAGAAGACAAAAACTTCAGTTAAATTAAGAGATGTCAAATCACCATTGGAGCTATTTGATGGTGAAGATACTAAAGATTCACCCAAAGACAGTGAACCTGAAGAAGTGCTGAAAATTACTGACAAACCAAAATCTTCGGTTAGTGTTAAACCTTCGGAACAGCCAAGTTCTTTCGCTGTTTTAACCGAACCTGAACAATCAGAAATCTCTAAAAGCGAATCAGATGATGATGGTGATAAGGAAATGTCCGATTTAGGAAGCAAACTGTCCTTCCCCGACCCTTCTTTCCGTAAATTGCCTGAAGTTTCTGATAGGAAATTTTCTGACAAACCAAAAACCACTGTCAAGAGCATAACTGGACTATCTCCTCTAAAAACACTTGATTCTGAAGAGACCAAGCCTTTTAATGAAGTGAAGCCTACTCAAGAATCACCAAAAGTCGGTGACCCAGGAGAAGTGCTCAAAACTACTGACATACCAAAATCACCGGCTAGTGTTAAACCTACGGAACAGTCATGTTCTCTCACTATTTCTCCCACACCTAAAAAATCAGAAATCTCTGACGGCGAATCAGATGATGAAAGTAGCAAGGAAATGTCCGATCCAAGAAGAAAACCGCCCGTCTCTGACCCCTATTCCCATAAACTACCTGAAGTTTCTGAAAGAAAAATTTCTGACAAACCAAAAATTCCTGTTGAGAATATTACTGGACTATCTCCTCAAAAGACATTTGATTCCGAAGAGACCAAGCCTACTTACGAAGTGAAGCCTACTCAAGAATCAACAAAATTCGGTGAAAATGGAGAAATGTTCCAAACTACTCACAAACCAAAATCTCCGGTTAGTGTCAAATCTACGGAACAGCCAAGTTCTCTCACTATTTC
Organism: Stomoxys calcitrans; assembly: GCF_963082655.1. Classification (NCBI taxonomy): domain Eukaryota; kingdom Metazoa; phylum Arthropoda; class Insecta; order Diptera; family Muscidae; genus Stomoxys; species Stomoxys calcitrans. The sequence continues at coordinate 143,593,662 of NC_081552.1, read as the reverse complement.
TCCCAAACATGACCAATCAGAAATCTCTGAAAGCGATTCAGATGATGATAGTTGTAAGGAAATGCCCACTCCAAGAAGAACGATGTCCTACCACGACCCATCTTCCCGTAAATTGCCGGAAGTTTCTGATAAGCAAATTTCGGGTAAACCAAAAACCCCTGTTGAGAATATAACTGGACTATCGCCTCAAAAGACAATTGATTCTGAAGAGACCAAGCCCTTTGATGAAGTGATGGCTACTCAAGATTCACACAAAAACAGTGAACCTGTAGAAGTGCTCAAAACTACTGACAAACCAAAATCGCCGGTTAGTGTTAAACCTACGGAACAACCAAGTTCTTTCACTATTTTACCCGAACCTGAACAATCAGAAATCTCTGAAAGCGAATCACACGATGATGGTATTAAGGAAACGCCCGATTCAAGAAACAAACTGTCCTTCCCCGACCCTTCTTCCCGTAAATTGCCGGAAGTTTCTGATAGAAAACTTTCTGACAAACCAAAAACACCTGTTGAGAGCATTACTGGACTATCTCTTCTAAAAACACTTGATTCTGAAGAGACCAAGCCTTTCAATGAAGTGAAGCCTACTCAAGAATCACCCAAAGTTGGAGACCCAGGAGAAGTGCTTAAAACTACTGACACACCCAAATCTCCTGCTAGTATTAAACCTACGGAACAGCCAAGTTCTATCACTATTTATCCCAAACATGAACAATCAGAAATCTCTGACGGCGAATCAGATGATGAAAGTAGCAAGGAAATGTCCGATCCAAGAAGAAAACTGTCCTTCCCCGACCCTCCTTCCCATAAATTGCCTGAAGTTTCTGATAGGAAACTTTCTGACAAACCAAAAACCCCTCTTGAGAATATTACTGGACTATCTCCTCTTAAGACACGCGATTCTGAAGAGACCAAGCCCTTTGATGAAGTGAAGCCTACTCAAGATTCACCCAAAGACGGTGAGTCTGTAGAAGGGCTCAAATCTACTGAGAAAACAAAATCTCCGGCTAGTGTTAAACCTACGGAACAGCCAAGTTCTCTCACTATTTCTTCCAAATCTGAACAATCAGAAATCTCTGAATCAGATGATGAGAGTAGCAAGGAAATACCCGATTCAGGAAGCAAACTGTTCTTCCACGACCCCTCTTCCCGTAAATTGCCGGAAGTTTCTAATAGAAAACTTTCTGATAAACCAAAAACACCTGTTGAGAGCATTACTGGACTATCTCTTCTAAAAACGATTGATTCTGAAGAGACCAAGCCTTTAAATGAAGTGAAGCCTACTCAAGAATCACCCAAAGTTGGTGACCCAGGAGAAGTGCTTAAAACTACTGACACACCCAAATCTCCTGCTAGTATTAAACCTACGGAACATCCAAGTTCTCTCACTATTTATCCCAAACATGAACAATCAGAAATCTCTGACGGCGAATCAGATGATGAAAGTAGCAAGGAAATGTCCGATCCAAGAAGAAAACTGTCCTTCCCCGACCCTCCTTCCCATAAATTGCCTGAAGTTTCTGATAGGAAACTTTCTGACAAACCAAAAACCCCTCTTGAGAATATTACTGGACTATCTCCTCTTAAGACACGCGATTCTGAAGAGACCAAGCCCTTTGATGAAGTGAAGCCTACTCAAGATTCACCCAAAGACGGTGAGTCTGTAGAAGGGCTCAAATCTACTGAGAAACCAAAATCTCCGGCTAGTGTTAAACCTACGGAACAGCCAAGTTCTCTCACTATTTCTTCCAAATCTGAACAATCAGAAATCTCTGAATCAGATGATGAGAGTAGCAAGGAAATGCCCGATCCAAGAAGTAAACTGTCCTTCCCCGACCCTTCTTCCCGTAAATTGTCTGAAGTTTCTGATAGGAAATTTTCTGACAAACTAAAAACCCCTGTTGAAAATATTACTGGACTATCTCCTCAAAAGACATTTATTTCTGAAGAGATCAATCCTTTTGATGGAGCGAAGCCTACTCAAGATTTACGCAAAGACGATGAACCAGGAGAAGTGATCCCAGTTTCTGACAAACGAAAATCTACGGCTAGTATTAAACCTACGGAACAGCCAAGTTCTCTAACTATTTCTCCCAAATCTGAACAATCAGAAATCTCGAAAGGCGAATCAGATGATGATAGTTGTAAGGAAATGCCCGATCCACGAAGAAAACTGTCCTTCTCCGACCCTTCTTCCCGTAAATTGCCTGAAGTTTCTGATAGGAATATTACTGACAAACCAAAACCCCATGTTAAAAATATTACTGGACTATCTCCTCAAAAGACGCTTGGTTCTGGAGAGATCAATCCTTTTGATGAAGTGAAGCCTACTCAAGATTCACCCAAAGACGGTGAACCAGGAGAAGTGCTCAAAACTACTGACATACCAAAATCTCCGGCTAGTGTTAAACCTACGGAACAGCCAAGTTCTCTCACTATTTCTCCCAAATCTGAACAATCAGAAATCTCTGAATCAGATGATGAAAGTAGCAAGGAAATGCCCGATCCAAGAAGTAAACTGTCCTTCCCCGACCCTTCTTCCCGTAAATTGTCTGAAGTTTCTGATAGGAAAATTTCTGACAAACCAAAAACCCCTGTTGAAAATATTACTGGACTATCTCCTCAAAAGACATTTATTTCTGAAGAGATCAATCCTTTTGATGAAGCGAAGCCTACTCAAGATTTACCCAAAGACGATGAACCAGGAGAAGTGATCTCAGTTTCTGACAAACCAAAATCTCCGGCTTGTGTTAAACCTACGGAACAGCCAAGTTCTCTCACTGTTTATCCCAAATCTGAACAATCAGAAATCTCAGAAGGCGAATCAGATGATGATAGTAGTAAGGACATGCCCGATTCAAGAATAAAACTGTCCTTCCCCGACCCTTCTTCCCATAAATTGTCTGAAGTTTCTGATAGGAAACTTTCTGACAAACCAAAAACCCCTGTTGAAAATATTACTGCACTATCTCCACAAAAGACATTTATTTCTGAAGAGATCAATCCTTTTGATGAAGCGAAGCCTACTCAAGATTTACCCAAAGACGATGAACCAGGAGAAGTGATCACAGTTTCTGACAAACCAAAATTTCCGGATAGTGTTAAACCTACGGAACAGCCAAGTTCTCTCACTATTTCTTCCAGACCTGAACAATCACAAATCTCTGCAGGTGAATCAGATGATGATATTAGTAAGGAAATACCCGATCCAAGAAGCAAACTGTCCTTCCCCGAACCTCCTTCCCATAAATTGCCTGAAGTTTCTGATAGGAAACTTTCTGACAAACCAAAAACCCCTGTTGAGAATATAACTGGACTATCTCCTCAAAAGACATTTGATTCTGAAGAGACCAAGCCTTTTGATGAAGTGAAGCCTACTCAAGATTCACCCAAAGATGGCGAGTCTGTAGAAGGGCTTAAATCGTCTGACAAACCCAAATCTCCTGCTAGTATTAAACCTACGGAACAGCCAAGTTCTCTCACTATTTCTCCCAAATCTGAACAATCAGAAATCTCAGAAGGCGAATCAGATGATGATAGTAGTAAGGACATGCCAGATCCAAGAAGAAAACTGTCCTTCCCCGACCCTTCTTCCCGTAAATTGTCTGAAGTTTCTGATAGGAAAATTTCTGACAAACCAAAAACCCCTGTTGAGAATATAACTGGACTATCTCCTCAAAAGACATTTGATTCTGAAGAGACCAAGCCTTTTGATGAAGTGAAGCCTACTCAAGATTTACTCAAAGATGGTGAGTCTGTAGAAGGGCTCAAATCGTCTGACAAACCCAAATCTCCTGCTAGTATTAAACCTACGGAACAGCCAAGTTCTCTCACTATTTCTCCCAAACATGAACAATCAGAAATCTCTGAATCAGATGATGAAAGTAGCAAGAAAATGTCCGATCCAAGAAGTAAACTGTCCTTCCCGGACCCTTCTTCCCGTAAATTGTCTGAAGTTTCTGATAGGAAAATTTCTGACAAACCAAAAACCCCTGTTGAAAATATTACTGCACTATCTCCACAAAAGACATTTATTTCTGAAGAGATCAGTCCTTTTGATGAAGCGAAGCCTACTCAAGATTTACCCAAAGACGATGAACCAGGAGAAGTGATCCCAGTTTCTGACAAACCAAAATCTCCGGATAGTGTTAAACCTACTGAACAGCCAAGTTCTCTCACTATTTCTTCCAGACCTGAACAATCACAAATCTCTGCAGGTGAATCAGATGATGATAGTAGTAAGGAAATACCCGATCCAAGAAGCAAACTGTCCTTCCCCGAACCTTCTTCCCATAAATTGCCTGAAGTTTCTGATAGGAAACTTTCTGACAAACCAAAAACCCCTGTTGAGAATATAACTGGACTATCTCCTCAAAAGACATTTGATTCTGAAGAGACCAAGCCTTTTGATGAAGTGAAGCCTACTCAAGATTCACCCAAAGATGGCGAGTCTGTAGAAGGGCTCAAATCGTCTGACAAACCCAAATCTCCTGCTAGTATTAAACCTACGGAACAGCCAAGTTCTCTCACTATTTCTCCCAAATCTGAACAACCAGAAATCTCTGAATCAGATGATGAGAGTAGCAAGGAAATGCCCGATCCAAGAAGTAAACTGTCGTTCCCCGACCCTTCTTCCCGTAAATTGTCTGAAGTTTCTGATAGGAAAATTTCTGACAAACCAAAAACCCCTGTTGAAAATATTACTGGACTATCTCCTCAAAAGACATTTATTTCTGAAGAGATCAATCCTTTCGATGAAGCGAAGCCTACTCAAGATTTACCCAAAGACGATGAACCAGGAGAAGTGCTCAAAACTACTGACAAACCAAAATCTCCGGCTAGTGTTAAACCTACGGAACAGCCAAGTTCTCTCACTATTTCTCCCAAATCTGAACAATCAGAAATCTCTGAATCAGATGATGAGAGTAGCAAGGAAATGACTGATCCAAGAAGTAAACTGTCCTTCCCCGACCCTTCTTCCCGTAAATTGTCTGATGTTTCTGATAGGAAAATTTCTGACAAACCAAAAACCCCTGTTGAAAATATTACTGGACTATCTCCTCAAAAGACATTTATTTCTGAAGAGATCAATCCTTTTGATGAAGCGAAGCCTACTCAAGATTTACCCAAAGACGATGAACCAGGAGAAGTGATCTCAGTTTCTGACAAACCAAAATCTATGGCTAGTGTTAAACCTACGGAACAGCCAAGTTCTCTCATTGTTTATCCCAAATCTGAACAATCAGAAATCTCAGAAGGCGAATCAGATGATGAGAGTAGCAAGGAAATGCCCGATCCAAGAAGAAAAGTGTCCTTCCCCGACCCTCCTTCCCATAAATTGCCTGAAGTTTTTGATAGGAAAATTTCTGACAAACCAAAAACCCCTGTTGAAAATATTACTGCACTATCTCCTCAAAAGACATTTATTTCTGAAGAGATCAATCCTTTTGAAGAAGCGAAGCCTACTCAAGATTTACCCAAAGACGATGAACCAGGAGAAATGATCCCAGTTTCTGACAAACCAAAATCTATGGCTAGTGTTAAACCTACAGAACAGCCAAGTTCTCTCACTATTTATCCCAAATCTGAACAATCAGAAATCTCAGAAGGCGAATCAGATGAAGATAGTAGCAAGAAAATGTCCGATCCAAGAAGTAAACTGTCCTTCGCGGACCCTTCTTCCCGTAAATTGTTTGAAGTTTCTGATAGGAAAATTTCTGACAAACCAAAAACCCCTGTTGAGAATATAACTGGACTATCTCCTCAAAAGACATTTGATTCTGAAGAGACCAAGCCTTTTGATGAAGTGAAGCCTACTCAAGATTTACTCAAAGATGGTGAGTCTGTAGAAGGGCTCAAATCGTCTGACAAACCCAAATCTCCTGCTAGTATTAAACCTACGGAACAGCCAAGTTCTCTCACTATTTCTCCCAAACATGAACAATCAGAAATCTCTGAATCAGATGATGAGAGTAGCAAGGACATGCCCGATTCAAGAATAAAACTGTCCTTCCCCGAACCTTCTTCCCGTAAATTGTCTGAAGTTTCTGATAGGAAAATTTCTGACAAACCAAAAACCCCTGTTGAAAATATTACTGCACTATCTCCACAAAAGACATTTATTTCTGAAGAGATCAGTCCTTTTGATGAAGCGAAGCCTACTCAAGATTTACCCAAAGACGATGAACCAGGAGAAGTGATCCCAGTTTCTGACAAACCAAAATCTCCGGATAGTGTTAAACCTACTGAACAGCCAAGTTCTCTCACTATTTCTTCCAGACCTGAACAATCACAAATCTCTGCAGGTGAATCAGATGATGATAGTAGTAAGGAAATACCCGATCCAAGAAGCAAACTGTCCTTCCCCGAACCTCCTTCCCATAAATTGCCTGAAGTTTCTGATAGGAAACTTTCTGACAAACCAAAAACCCCTGTTGAGAATATAACTGGACTATCTCCTCAAAAGATATTTGATTCTGAAGAGACCAAGCCTTTTGATGAAGTGAAGCCTACTCAAGATTCACCCAAAGATGGCGAGTCTGTAGAAGGGCTCAAATCGTCTGACAAACCCAAATCTCCTGCTAGTATTAAACCTACGGAACAGCCAAGTTCTCTCACTATTTCTCCCAAACATGAACAATCAGAAATCTCTGAATCAGATGATGAGAGTAGCAAGGAAATGCCCGATCCAAGAAGTAAACTGTCGTTCCCCGACCCTTCTTCCCGTAAATTGTCTGAAGTTTCTGATAGGAAAATTTCTGACAAACCAAAAACCCCTGTTGAAAATATTACTGGACTATCTCCTCAAAAGACATTTATTTCTGAAGAGATCAATCCTTTCGATGAAGCGAAGCCTACTCAAGATTTACCCAAAGACGATGAACCAGGAGAAGTGCTCAAAACTACTGACAAACCAAAATCTCCGGCTAGTGTTAAACCTACGGAACAGCCAAGTTCTCTCACTATTTCTCCCAAATCTGAACAATCAGAAATCTCTGAATCAGATGATGAGAGTAGCAAGGAAATGACTGATCCAAGAAGTAAACTGTCCTTCCCCGACCCTCCTTCCCATAAATTGTCTGATGTTTCTGATAGGAAAATTTCTGACAAACCAAAAACCCCTGTTGAAAATATTACTGGACTATCTCCTCAAAAGACATTTATTTCTGAAGAGATCAATCCTTTTGATGAAGCGAAGCCTACTCAAGATTTACCCAAAGACGATGAACCAGGAGAAGTGATCTCAGTTTCTGACAAACCAAAATCTATGGCTAGTGTTAAACCTACGGAACAGCCAAGTTCTCTCACTATTTTTTCCAGACCTGAACAATCACAAATCTCTGCAGGTGAATCAGATGATGAGAGTAGTAAGGAAATAGCCGATCCAAGAAGCAAACTGTCCTTCCCCGAACCTCCTTCCCATAAATTGCCTGATGTTTCTGATGGGAAACTTTCTGACAAACTAAAAACCCCTGTTGAGAATATAACTGGACTATCTCCTCAAAAGACATTTGATTCTGAAGAGACCAAGCGCTTTGATGAAGTGAAGCCTACCCAAGATTCACCCAAAGATGGCGAGTCTGTAAAAGAGCTCAAAACGTCTGACAAACCAAAATCTCCTGCTAGTATTAAACCTACGGAACAGCCAAGTTCTCTCACCATTTCTCCCAAACATGAACAATCAGAAATCTCTGAAAGCAAATCAGATGATGATGGTAGTAAGAAACTGCCCGATCCAAGAAGAAAACTGTCCTTCCCCGACCCTTCTTCCCATAAATTGTCTGAAGTTTCTGATTGGAAATTATTTCGAATTATTTCTGAAGAGATCAATCCTTTTGATGAAGTGAAGCCTACTCAAGATTCACCCAAAGACGGTGAACCAGGAGAAGTGCTCAAAACTACTGACAAACCAAAATCTCCGGCTAGTGTTAAACCTACGGAACAGCCAAGTTCTCTCATTATTTCTCCCAAATCTGAACAATCAGATGATGAGAGTAGCAAGGAAATGCCCGATCCAAGAAGTAAACTGTCCTTCCCCGACCCTTCTTCCCGTAAATTGTCTGAAGTTTCTGATAGGAAAATTTCTGACAAACCAAAAACCCCTGTTGAAAATATTACTGGACTATCTCCTCAAAAGACATTTATTTCTGAAGAGATCAATCCTTTTGATGAAGCGAAGCCTACTCAAGATCTACCCAAAGACGATGAACCAGGAGAAGTGATCCCAGTTTCTGACAAACCAAAATCTATGGCTAGTGTTAAACCTACGGAACAGCCAAGTTCTCTCACTGTTTATCCCAAATCTAAACAATCAGAAGTCTCAGAAGGCGAATCAGATGAAGATAGTAGTAATTACATGCCCGATCCAAGAAGCAAACTGTCCTTCCCCGACCCTTCTTCCCATAAATTGTCTGAAGTTTCTGATAGGAAACTTTCTGACAAACCAAAAACCCCTGTTGAAAATATTACTGCACTATCTCCTCAAAAGACATTTATTTCTGAAGAGATCAATCCTTTTGATGAAGCGAAGCCTACTCAAGATTTACCCAAAGACGAAGAACCAGGAGAAGTGATCACAGTTTCTGACAAACCAAAATCTCCGGATAGTGTTAAACTTACGGAACAGTCAAATTCTCTCACTATTTCTTCCAGACCTGAACAATCACAAATCTCTGCAGGTGAATCAGATGATGATAGTAGTAAGGAAATACCCGATCCAAGAAGCAGACTGTCCTTCCCCGAACCTCCTGCCCATAAATTGCCTGAAGTTTCCGATAGGAAACTTTCTGAAAAACCAAAAACCCCTGTTGAGAATATAACTGGACTATCTCCTCAAAAGACATTTGATTCTGAAGAGACCAAGCCTTTTGATGAAGTGAAGCCTACTCAAGATTTACTCAAAGATGGCGAGTCTGTAGAAGGGCTCAAATCGCCTGACAAACCCAAATCTCCTGCTAGTATTAAACCTACGGAACAGCCAAGTTTTCTCACTATTTCTCCCAAACATGAACAATCAGAAATCTCTGAATCAGATGATGAGAGTAGCAAGGAAATGCCCGATCCAAGAAGAAAACTGTCCTTCTTCGACCCTCATTCCCATAAATTGCCTGAAGTTTCTGATAGGAAAATTACTGACAAACCAAAAACCCATGTTAAAAATATTACTGGACTATCTCCTCAAAAGACACTTGGTTCTGGAGAGATCAATCCTTTTGATGAAGCGAAGCCTACTCAAGATTTACCCAAAGACGATGAACCAGGAGAAGTGATCCCAGATTCTGACAAACCAAAATCTATGGCTAGTGTTAAACCTACGGAACAGCCAAGTTCTCTCACTGTTTATCCCAAATCTGAACAATCAGAAATCTCAGAAGGCGAATCAGATGATGAGAGTAGTAAGGACATGCCCTATCCAAGAAGAAAACTGTCCTTCCCCGACCCTTCTTCCCATAAATTGTCTGAAGTTTTTGATAGGAAACTTTCTGACAAACCAAAAACCCCTGTTGAAAATATTACTGCACTATCTCCTCAAAAGACATTTATTTCTGAAGAGATCAATCCTTTTGATGAAGTGAAGCCTACTCAAGATTCACCCAAAGACGGTGAACCAGGAGAAGTGCTCAAAACTACTGACAAACCAAAATCTCCGGCTAGTGTTAAACCTACGGAACAGCCAAGTTCTCTCACTATTTCTCCCAAATCTGAACAATCAGAAATCTCTGAATCAGATGATAAGAGTAGCAAGGAAATGCCCGATCCAAGAAGTAAACTGTCCTTCCCCGACCCTTCTTCCCGTAAATTGTCTGAAGTTTCTGATAGGAAACTTTCTGACAAACCAAAAACCCCTGTTGAAAATATTACTGGACTATCTCCTCAAAAGACATTTATTTCTGAAGAGATCAATCCTTTTGATGAAGCGAAGCCTACTCAAGATTTACCCAAAGACGATGAACCAGGAGAAGTGATCTCAGTTTCTGACAAACCAAAATCTCCGGCTTGTGTTAAACCTACGGAACAGCCAAGTTCTCTCACTGTTTATCCCAAATCTGAACAATCAGAAATCTCAGAAGGCGAATCAGATGATGATAGCAGTAAGGACATGCCCGATTCAAGAATAAAACTGTCCTTCCCCGACCCTTCTTCCCATAAATTGTCTGAAGTTTCTGATAGGAAACTTTCTGACAAACCAAAAACCCCTGTTGAAAATATTACTGCACTATCTCCACAAAAGACATTTATTTCTGAAGAGATCAATCCTTTTGATGAAGCGAAGCCTACTCAAGATTTACCCAAAGACGAAGAACCAGGAGAAGTGATCACAGTTTCTGACAAACCAAAATCTCCGGATAGTGTTAAACCTACGGAACAGTCAAATTCTCTCACTATTTCTTCCAGACCTGAACAATCACAAATCTCTGCAGGTGAATCAGATGATGATAGTAGTAAGGAAATACCCGATCCAAGAAGCAGACTGTCCTTCCCCGAACCTCCTGCCCATAAATTGCCTGAAGTTTCCGATAGGAAACTTTCTGAAAAACCAAAAACCCCTGTTGAGAATATAACTGGACTATCTCCTCAAAAGACATTTGATTCTGAAGAGACCAAGCCTTTTGATGAAGTGAAGCCTACTCAAGATTTACTCAAAGATGGCGAGTCTGTAGAAGGGCTCAAATCGCCTGACAAACCCAAATCTCCTGCTAGTATTAAACCTACGGAACAGCCAAGTTTTCTCACTATTTCTCCCAAACATGAACAATCAGAAATCTCTGAATCAGATGATGAGAGTAGCAAGGAAATGCCCGATCCAAGAAGAAAACTGTCCTTCTTCGACCCTCATTCCCATAAATTGCCTGAAGTTTCTGATAGGAAAATTACTGACAAACCAAAAACCCATGTTAAAAATATTACTGGACTATCTCCTCAAAAGACACTTGGTTCTGGAGAGATCAATCCTTTTGATGAAGCGAAGCCTACTCAAGATTTACCCAAAGACGATGAACCAGGAGAAATGATCCCAGTTTCTGACAAACCAAAATCTCCGGCTAGCGTTAAACCTGCGCAACAGCTAAGTTCTCTCACTATTTCTCCCAAACCTGAACAATCACAAATCTCTGAAAGCGAATCAGATGATGATAGTAGTAACGAAATGCTCGATCCAAGAAGAAAACTGTCCTTCCCCGACCCTCCTTCCCATAAATTGCCTGAAGTTTCTGATAGGAAACTTTCTGACAAATCAGAAACCCATGTTAAAAATATTACTGGACTATCTCCTCAAAAGACACTTGGACCTGGAGAGATTAATCCTTTTGATGAAGTGAGGCTTACTCAGGATTCACCCAAAGACGATGAACCAAGAGAATTGCTCAAAACTACTGACAAACAAAAATCTCCGTCTAGCGTTAAACCTGCGGATCAGCCAAGTTCTCTCACTATTTCTCCCAAACCTGAACAATCACAAATCTCTGAAAGCGAATCAGATGATGATAGTAGTAACGAAATGCTCGATCCAAGAAGAAAACTGTCCTTCCCCGACCCCCCTTCCCATAAATTGCCTGAAGTTTCTGATAGGAAACTTTCTGACAAACCAAAATCCACTGTTAAAAATATTAGTGGACTATCTCCTCAAAAGACACTTGATTCTGAAGAGACCAAGCCTTTTGATGAAGTGAAGCCTACCCAAGATTCACCCAAATACGGTGAACCAGGAGAAGTGCTCAAAATTACTGACAAACCAAAATCTCCGGCTAGTGTTAACCCTACGCAACAGCCAAGTTCACTCACTATTTCTCCCAGACCTGAACAATCAGAAATCTCTGCAGGTGAATCAGATGATGATAGTAGTAAGGAAATACCCAATCCAAGAAGTAAACTGTCCTTCCCGGACCCTTCTTCCCATAAATTGCCTGAAGTTTCTGATGGGAAACTTTCTGACAAACCAAAAACCACTGTTGAAAATATTACTGGACTATCTCCTCAAAGGACACTTGATTCTGAAGAGACTAAGCCCTTTGATGAGGTGAAGCCTACTCAAGATTCACCGAAGGACGGCGAGTCTGTAGAAGGGCTCAAATCGACTGACAAACCAAATTCTGCGGCTAGTGGTAAACCTACGGAACAGCCAAGTTCTCTCACTATATCTCCCAGACCTGAACAAACAGAAATCTCTGAAGGTGAATCAGATGATGATAGTAGTAAGGAAATACCCGATCCAAGAAGTAAACTGTTCTTCCCGGACCCTTCTTCCCATAAATTGCTTGAAGTTTCTGATGGGAAACTTTCTGACAAACCAAAAACCACTGTTGAAAATATTACTGGACTATCTCCTCAAAAGACATTTATTTCTGAAGAGATCAATCCTTTTGATGAAGTGAAGCCTACTCAAGATTCACCCAAAGACGATGAACCAGGAGAAGTGGTTACAGTTTCTGACAAACCAAAATCTCCGGCTAGTGTTAAACCTACGGAACAGCCAAGTTCTCTCACTATTTCTTCCAGATCTGAAAAATCAGAAATCTCTGCAGGTGAATCAGATGATGATAGTAGTAAGGAAATACCCGATCCAAGAAGCAAACTGTCCTTCCCCGAACCTCCTTCCCATAAATTGCCTGAAGTTTCTGATAGGAAACTTTCTGACAAACCAAAAACCCCTGTTGAGAATGTAACTGGACTATCTCCTCAAAAGACATTTGATTCTGAAGAGACCAAGCCTTTTGATGAAGTGAAGCCTAGTCAAGATTCACCCAAAGATGGCAAGTGTGTAGAAGGGCTCAAATCGTCTGACAAACCCAAATCTCCTGCTAATGTTAAACCTACGGAACAGCCAAGTTCTCTCACTTTTTCTCCCAAATCTGAACAATCAGAAATCTCTGAATCAGATGAGGAGAGTAGCAAGGAAATGCCCGATCCAAAAAGAAAAGTGTCCTTCCCCGACCCTCCTTCCCATAAATTGCCTGAAGTTTCTGATAGGAAAATTATTGACAAACCAAAAACCCATGTTAAAAATATTACTGGAATATCTCCTCGAAAGACATTTGATTCTGAAGAGACCAATCCCTTTGATGAGATGAAGCCTACTAAAGATTCACCCAAAGATGGCGAGTCTGTAAAAGGGCTCAAATCGTCTGACAAACCAAAATCTCCTGCTAGTATTAAACCTACGGAACAGCCAAGTTCTCTCACTATTTCTCCCAAATCTAAACAATCAGAAATCTCTGAATCAGATGATGAGAGTAGCAAGGAAATGCCCGATCCAAGAAGAAAACTGTCCTTCCCCGACCCTCCTTCCCATAAATTGCCTGAAGTTTCTGATAGGAAAATTACTGACAAACCGAAACCCCATGTTAAAAATATTACTGGACTATCTCCTCAAAAGACACTTGATTCTGAAGAGACCAAGCCTTTTGATGAAGTGAAGCCTACCCAAGATTCACCCAAATACGGTGAACCAGGAGAAGTGATCACAGTTTCTGACAAACCAAACTCTCCGGCTAGTGTTAACCCTACGCAACAGCCAAGTTCACTCACTATTTCTCCCAGACCTGAACAATTAGATTTCTCTGAAAGCGAATCAGAAGATGTTAGTAGTAAGGAAATGCTCGATTCTAGTACTAAACTGTCCTTCCCCGTTCCTTCTTCCCATAAATTGCCTGAAGTTTCTGATAGGAAACTTTTTGACAAACCAGAAACCCCTTTTGAAAACATAACCGGATTAACTCCTCAAAAGACACTTGGTTCTGAAAAGACCAAGCCTTTTGATGAAGTGAAGCCTACTCAAGATTCACCCAAATACGGTGAACCAGGAGAAGTAATCACAGTTTCTGACAAACCAAAATCTCCGGCTAGTGTTAAACCTACGGGACAACCAAGTTCTTTCGCTATTCGTCCCAAACCTGAACAATCAAAAATCTCCGAAAGCGAATCAGATTATGATAGTAGTAAGGGACTGCTCGATCCAAGAAGAAAACTGTCCTTCCCCGACCCTTCTCCTCATAAATTACCTGAAGTTTCTGAAAAATCAAAAACCACTGTTGAGAATATTACTGGACTATCGCATCAAAAGTCACTTGATTATGAAGACATCAAGCCTTATGATGTAGTGAAGCCTATTCAAGATTCACCCAAAGATGGTGAACCAGGAGAAGTGATCACAGTTTCTGACAAACTAAAATCTCCGGCTAGTGTTAAACCTGCGGAACATCCAAGCTCTCTCACTATTTCTCCCAAACCTGAACAATCAGAAATCTCTGAAAGCGAATCAGATGATGATGGTAGTAAGAAACTGCCCGATCCAAGAAGAAAACTGACCTCCTCCGACCCTTCTTCCTATCAATTGCCTGAAGTTTCTGATAGGAATATTTCTGACAAACCAAAAACCCCTGTTGAGAATAGTACTGGACTATCTCCTCAGGAAACACTTGATTCTGAAGAGACCAAGCCTTTTGATGAAGTAAAGCCTACTATTGGATCACCCAAAGACGGTGAGTCTGTAGGAGGGCTCAAAATTACTAACAAACCAAAATCTCCGACTGGTTTTAAACCTACGGAACATCCAAGTTCTCTCACTATTTCTCCCAAACCTGAACAATTAAAAATCTCTGAGAGCGAATCAGATGATGATGGTAGTAAGAAACTGCCCGATCTAAGAAGAAAACTGTCCTTCCCCGATCCCTCTTCCCATAAATTGCCTGAAGTTTCTGATAGGAAACTTTCTGACAAACCAAAAACCCCTGTTGAATATTGTACTGGACTATCTCCTCAAAAGACATTTATTTCTGAAGAGACCAAGCCTTTTGATGAAGTGAAGCCTAAACAAGATTCACCTAAATACGATGAACCAGGAGAAGTGCTCAAAACTATTGACAAACCAAAATCTCCGGCTAGTGTTAACCCTACGCAACAGCCAATTTCACTCATTATTTCTCCCAGACCTGAACAATCAGAAATTTCTGAAGTCGAATCAGATGATGATAGTAGTAAGAAAATGCTCGATCAAAGAAGTAAACTGTCCTTCCCCATTCCTTCTTCCCATAAATTGCCTCAAGATTCTGATAGGAAACTTTCTGACAAACCAAAAATGCCTGTTGAATATATTTCTGGATTATCTCCTCAAAAGACACTTGATTCTGAAGAGACCAAGCCTTTTGATGAAGTGAAGCCTACTCAAGATTCACCCAAATACGGTGAACCAGGAGAAGTGATCACAGTTGCTGACAAACCAAAATCTCCGGCTAGTGTTAACCCCACGCAACAGCCAAGTTCACTCACTATTTCTCCCAGACCTGAGCAATCAGATTACTCTGAAGGCGAATCAGAAGATGATAGTAGTAAAGAAATGCCCGATCCTAGAAGTAAACTGTCCTTCCCCATTCCTTCTTCACATAAATTACCTGAAGTGTCTGACAAACCAAAAACCACTGCTGAGAATATTACTGGACTATCGCCTCAAAATACACTTGATTATGAAGACACCAAGCCTTATGATGTAGTGAAGCCTACTCAAGATTCATCCAAAGATAGTGAACCAGGAGAAGTGATCACAGTTTCTGACAAACCAAAATCTCCGGCTAGCGTTAACCCTACGCAACAGCCAAGTTCACTCACTATTTCTCCCAGACCTGAACAATCAGAAATTTCTGAGGGCGAATCAGAAGATGATAGTAGTAAAGAAATGCCCGATCCTAGAAGTAAACTGTCCTTCCCCGTTCCTTCTTCACATAAATTACCTGAAGTGTCTGACAAACCAAAAAGCACTGCTGAGAATATTACTGGATTATCTCCGCAAAAGACACTTGGTTCTGAAGAGACCAAGTCTTTTGATGCAGTGAAGCCTTCTAAAGATTCGCCCAAAGACGGTGAACCAGGAGAAGTGATCACAGTTTCTGACAAACCAAACTCTCCGGCTAGTGTTAACCCTATGCAACAGCCGAGTTCACTCACTATTTCTCCCAGACCTGAACAATCAGAAATTTCTGAGGGCGAATCAGAAGATGATAGTAGTAAAGAAATGCCCGATCCTAGAAGTAAATTGTCCTTCCCCGACCCTTCTTCCCATAAATTACCAGAAGTTTCTGACAAATCAAAAACCACTGTTGAGATTATTACTGGACTATCGCCTCAAAAGACACTTGATTATGAAGATACCAAGCCTTATGATGTAGTGAAGCCTATTCAAGATTCATCCAAAGATGGTGAACCAGGAGAAGTGATCATAGTTTCTGACAAACTAAAATCTCCGGCTAGTATTAAACCTACGGAACAGCCAAGTTCTCTCATTATTTCTCCCAAACCCGAACAATCAGAAAGCTCCGAAGGCGAATCAGATGATGAAAGTAGTAAGGAACTGCTCGATCCAAGAAGAAAACTGTCCTTCCCCGATCCTTCTTCTCAAAAATTACCTGAAGTTTCTGAAAAATCAAAAACCTCTGTTGAGAATATTACTGGACTATCGCCTCAAAAGACACTTGATTATGAAGACACCAAACCTTATGATGTAGTGAAGCCTATTCAAGATTCACCCAAAGAAGGTGAACCAGGAGAAGTGATCACAGTTTCTGGCAAACTAAAATCTCCGGCTAGTGTTAAACCTGTGGAACATCCAAGTTCTCTCACTATTTCTCCCAAACCTGAACAATCAGAAATCTCTGAAAGCGAATCAGATGATGATGGTAGTAAGAAACTGCCCGATCCAAGAAGAAAACTGTCCTTCCCCGACCTCTCTTCCCATAAATTGCCTGGAGTATCTGATAGGAAACTTTCTGGCAAACCAAAAACCCCTGTTGAGTATATGACTGGATTATCTCCGCAAAAGACACTTGGTTCTGAAGAGACCAAGCCTTTTGATGCAGTGAAGCCTTCTAAAGACTCACCCAAAGATGGTGAACCAGGAGAAGTGATCACAGTTTCTGACAAACCGAAATCACCGGCTAGTATTAAACCTACGGAACAGCCAAGTTCTCTCACTATTTCTCCCAAACCTGAACAATCAGAAAACTCCGAAGGCGAATCAGATGATGATAGTAGTAAGGAACTGCTCGATCCAAGAAGAAAACTGACCTCCTCCGACCCTTCTTCCTATCAATTGCCTGAAGTTTCTGATAGGAAACTTTCTGACAAACCAAAAACCCCTGTTGAGAATAGCACTGGACTATCTCCTCAGGAAACACTTGGTTCTGAAGAGACCAAGCCTTTTGATACAGTAAAGCCTACTCAAGATTCACCCAAAGACGGTGAACCTGGAGAAGTGCTCCATACTACTGACAAACCAATACCTCCAGCTAGTCTTAAAACTACAAAACAGCCAAGTTCACTCACTATTTCTCCCAAACCTGAACAATCAGAAAACTCCGAAGGCGAATCAGATGATGATAGTAGTAAGGAAATGCCCGATCCAAGAAGAAAACTGTCCTTCCCCGACCCCTCTTCCCATAAATTGCCTGAAGTTTCTGATAGGAAACTTTCTGACAAACCAGAAACGACTGTTGAAAATATGACTGGATTATCTTCGCAAAAGACACTTGGTTCTGAAGAGACTAAGCCTTTTGATGCAGTAAATCCTACTCAAGACTCACCCAAAGACGGCGAACCAAGAGGAGTGCTCAAAACTACTGACAAACTAAAGTCTCTGGCTAGTGTTAAACCTACGGAACAGCCAAGTTCTCTCACTGTTTCTCCCATACTTGAACAATCAGAAATTTTCGAAAGCGAATCAGATGATGATAGTAGTAAGGAAATGCCCGATCTAAGAAGAAAACTGTCCTTGCCCCACCCTTCTTCCCATAAATTGCCTGAAGTTTCTGATAGGAAACTTTCTGACAAACAAAAAACCCCTGTTGAGTATAGTACTGGACTATCTCCTCAAACGACACTTGGTTCTGAAGAGACCAAGCCTTTTGATGAAGTGAAGCCTACTGCTGGATCACTCAGAGACAGTGAGTCTGAAGAAGGGCTCAAAACTACTGACAAACCAAAATCTCCGGCTAGTGTTAAGCCAACGGGATATCCAAGTTCCCTCACTATTTCTCCCAAACCTGATCAATCAGAAATCTCTGAAAGCGAATCGGATGATGATAGAAGTAACGACATGCACGATCCAAAAAGAAAACTGTCCTTGCCCGACCCTTCTTCCCATAAATTGCCTGAAGTTTCTGATAGGAAACTTTCTGACAAACCAAAAACCCCTGTTGAGAATATTACTGGACTATCTCCTCAAACGACACTTGATACTGAAGAGACCAAGCCTTTTGATGCAGTGAAGCCTATTAAAGATTCACCCAAAGATGGTGAACCAAGAGGAGTGCTCAAATTTACTAACGAACTGAAATCTCCGGCTAGTCTTAAACCTACGAAACAGCCAAGTTCTCTCACTATTTCTACCAAACTTGGACAATCAGAAATCTCTGAAGGCGAATCAGATGATGATAGTAGTAAGGAAATGCCCGATCGAAAAAGAAAACTGTCCTTCCCCGACCTTTCTTCCCATAAATTGCCTGAAGTTTCTGATAGGAAACTTTCTGACAAACCAAGAACGCCTGTTGAAAATATTACTGGACTATCTCCTCAAAAGACACTTGATTCTGAAGAGACCAAGCCTTTTGATGAAGTGAAGCTTACTGATGGATCACCGAAGGACTGTGAGTCTGTAGAAATGCTCAAAACTACTGACGAACCAAAATCTCCGACTGGTGTTATACCTACGGAAAAGCCAAGTTCTCTCACTATTTCTCCCAAACCTGAACAATCAGAAATCTCTGAAAGCGAATCAGATTATGATGGTAGTAAGAAACTGCCCGATCCAGGAACAAAACTGTCTTTCCCCGATCCTTCTTCCTATAAATTTCTTGAAGTTTCTGATATGAAGCTTTCTGACAAACCAAAAACGACTGTTGAATATATGACTGGACTATCTCCTCAGGAAACACTTGATTCTGAAGAGACAAAGCCTTTTGATGCAGTGAAGCCTATTAAAGATTCACCCAAAGATGGTGAACCAAGAGGAGTGCTCAAATTAACTGACGAACTAAAATCTCCGGGCAGTGTTAAACCTACGAAACAGCCAAAATCTCTCACTACTTCTCCCAAACCTGAACAATCAGAAATCTCTGAAAGCGAATCAGATGATGATAGTAGTAAGGAAATGCCCGATCGAAGAAGCCTGAACAATAAGAAAAAAATATCTGTAGGCGAATCAGATGATGATAGTAGTAAGGAAATGACCGATCCTAGAAGCAAACTGTCCTTCCCCGACCCTTCCTCCCATAAATTGCCTGAAGTTTCTGATAGGAAACTTTCTGACAAACAAAAAACCCCTGTTGAGAACACTACTGGACTATCTCGTCAAACGACACTTGATTTTGAAGAGACCAAGCCTTTTGATGCAGTGAAGCCTACTCAAGATTCACCCAAAGATGGCGAGTCTGTAAAAGGGCTCAAATCGTCTGACAAACCAAAATCTCCTGCTAGTATTAAACCTACGGAACAGCCAAGTTCTCTCACTATTTCTCCCAAACATGAGCAATCAGAAATCTCTGAATCAGATGAGGAGAGTAGCAAGGAAATGCCCGATCCAAAAAGAAAAGTGTCCTTCCCCGACCCTCCTTCCCATAAATTGCCTGAAGTTTCTGATAGGAAAATTATTGACAAACCAAAAACCCATGTTAAAAATATTACTGGAATATCTCCTCGAAAGACATTTGATTCTGAAGAGACCAATCCCTTTGATGAGATGAAGCCTACTCAAGATTCACCGAAGGACGGCGAGTCTGTAGAAGGGCTCAAATCGACTGACAAACAAAAATCTACGGCTAGTGTTAAACCTACGGAACAGCCAAGTTCTCTCACTATTTCTCCCAAATCTAAACAATCAGAAATCTCTGAATCAGATGATGAGATTAGCAAGGAAATGCCCGATCCAAGAAGAAAACTGTCCTTCCCCGACCCTCCTTCCCATAAATTGCCTGAAGTTTCTGATAGGAAAATTACTGGCAAACCGAAAACACATGTTAAAAATATTACTGGACTATCTCCTCAAAAGACACTTGATTCTGAAGAGACCAAGCCTTTTGATGAAGTGAAGCCTACCCAAGATTCACCCAAATACGGTGAACCAGGAGAAGTGATCACAGTTTCTGACAAACCAAACTCTCCGGCTAGTGTTAACCCTACGCAACAGCCAAGTTCACTCACTATTTCTCCCAGACCTGAACAATTAGATTTCTCTGAAAGCGAATCAGATGATAATAGTAGTAAGGAACTGCTCGATCCAAGAAGAAAACTGTCCTTCCCCGACCCTTCTCCTCATAAATTACCTGAAGTTTCTGACAAACCAAAAACCACTGTTGAGAATATTACTGGACTATCGCCTCAAAAGACACTTGATTATGAAGACACCAAGCCTTTTGATGTAGTGAAGCCTACTCAAGATTCACCCAAAGATGGTGAACCAGGAGAAGTGATCACAGTTTCTGACAAACCAAAATCCCCTGCTAGTGTTAAACCTACGGAACAGCCAAAGTCTCTCACTATTTGTCCCAAACCTGAACAACTAGAAATCTCCGATAGCGAATCAGATGATGATAGTAGTAACGACATGCACGATCCAAAAAGAAAACTGTCCTTGCCCGACCCTTCTTCCCATAAATTGCCTGAAGTTTCTGATAGGAAACTTTCTGACAAACAAAAAACCCCTGTTGAGAATATTACTGGACTATCTCCTCAAATGACACTTGATACTGAAGAGACCAAGCCTTTTGATGCAGTGAAGCCTATTAAAGATTCACCCAAAGATGGTGAACCAAGAGGAGTGCTCAAATTTACTAACGAACTGAAATCTCCGGCTAGTCTTAAACCTACGAAACAGCCAAGTTCTCTCACTATTTCTACCAAACCTGGACAATCAGAAATCTCTGAAGGCGAATCAGATGATGATAGTAGTAAGGAAATGCCCGATCGAAGAAGAAAACTGTCCTACCCCGACCCTTCTTCCTATCAATTGCCTGAAGTTTCTGATAGGAAAATTTCCGACAAACCAAAAACCCCTGTTGAGTATAGTACTGGACTATCTCCTCAGGAGACACTTGATTCTGAAGAGACCAAGCCTTTTGATGAAGTGAAGACTACTGATGCATCACTCAAAGACGGTGAATCTGTAGGAGGGCTCAAAATTACTGACAAACCAAAATCTCCGACTGGTGTTAAACCTACGGAACAGCCAAGTTCTCTCACTATTTCTCCCAAACCTGAACAATCAGAAATCTATGAAAGCGAATCAGATGATGATGGTAGTAAGAAACTGCCCGATCCAAGAAGAAAACTGTCCTACCCCGACCCTTCTTCCCATAAATTGCGTGAAGTTTGTGATAGGAAAATTTCTGACAAAACAAAAACCCCTGTTGAGCATAGTACTGGACTATCTCCTCAAAAAACACTTGATTCTGAAAAGACCAAGCCCATTGATGAAGGAAATCCTACTCAAGGGTCAACCAAAGTCGGTGAATCTGTAGAAATGCTCCAAACTACTGACAAACCAAAATCTCCTGCTAGTGTTAAACCTACGGAACAGCCAAGTTCTTTTACTATTCATCCCAAACCTGAACAATCAGAAATCGCCGAAAGCGAATCAGATGATGATAGTAGTATGGAAATGCCCGATCCAAGAAGAAAACTGTCCTTCCCCGACCCTTCTTCCTATCAATTGCCTGAAGTTTCTGATAGGAAAATTTCTGACAAACCAAAAACCCCTATTGAGTTTAGTACTGGACTATCTCCTCAGGAGACACTTGATTCTGAAGAGACCAAGCCTTTTGATGAAGTGGAGCCTACTCATGGATCACCCAAAGACGGTGACTCTGTAGGAGGGCTCAAAACTACTGACAAACCAAAATCTCCGACTGGTGTTAAACCTACGGAACAGCCAAGTTCTCTCACTATTTCTCCCAAACCTGAACAATCAGAAAACTCTGAAAGCAAATCAGATGATGATGGTAGTAAGAAACTGCCCGATCCACGAAGAAAACTGTCCTTCCCCGACCCTTCTTCCTATCAATTGCCTGAAGTTTCTGATAGGAAACTTTCTGACAAACCAAAAACCCCTGTTGAGTATATGACTGGATTATCTCCGCAAAATACACTTTGTTCTGAAGAGACCAAGCCTTTTGATTCAGTGAAACCTACTCAAGATTCACCCAAAGACGGTGAACCAAGAAGAGTGCTCAAAACTACTGACAAACCAAAATCTCCGGCTGGTGTTAAACCTACGGAACAGTTAAGTTCTTTCACTATCTCTCCCAAACCTGAACAATCAGAAATCTCTGAAAGCGAATCAGATTATGATAGTAGTAACGAAATGCTCGATCAAAAAAGAAAACCTACGGAACAGTCAAGTTCTTTCACTATCTCTCCCAAACCTGAACAATCAGAAATCACTGGGAGCGAATCAGATGATGATAGTAGTAATGAAATGCTCGATCAAAAAAGAAAACTGTCCTTGCCCGACAATTCTTCCCATAAATTGCCTGAAGTTTCTGATAAGAAAATTTCTGACAAACCAAAAACGGCTGTTGAGTATGGTACTGGACTATCTCCTCATGAGACACTTGATTCTGAAGAGACCAAGCCTTTTGATGAAGTGGAGCCTACTGATGGATCACCCAAAGACGGTGACTCTGTAGGAGGGCTCAAAATTACTGACAAACCAAAATCTCCGATTGGTGTTAAACCTACGGAACAGTTAAGTTCTTTCACTATCGCTCCCAAACCTGAACAATCAGAAATCTCTGAGAGAGAATCAGATGATGATGGTAGTAAGAAACTGCCCGATCCAAGAAGAAAACTGTCCTTCCCCGACCCTTCTTCCCATAAATTGCCTGAAGTCTCTGATAGGAAACTTTCTGACAAACCGAAAACCCCTATTGAGGATACTACTGGAATGTCTTCTCTAAAGACCCTTGATTTTGATGCGACCAAGCCTCTTGATGAAGTGAAGCCTACTTATGGATCACCCAGAGACGGTGTGTCTGTGGAAGGGATCAAAACTACTGACAAACCAAAATCTCCGGCTAGTGTTAAACCTACGGAACAGCCAAAGTCTCTCACTATTTCTCCCAAGCCTGAACAACTAGAAATCTCTGATAGCGAATCAGATGATGATAGTAGAAAAGAAATGCCCGATCCACGAAGAAAACTGTCCTTCCCCGACCCTTCTTTCCATAAATTGCCTGAAGTTTCTGATAGGAAACTTACGGAGAAACTAAAAACCCCTGTTGAGAACATAACCGGATTATCTCCTCAAAAGACACTTGATTCTGAAGAGACCAAGCCCATTGATGAAGTGAAGCCTAGTAAAGATTCACCCAAAGTTGGTGAACCTGGAGAAGTGCTCGAAACCACTCACAAACCAAAATCTCCGGCTGGTGTTAAACCTACGGAACAGTTAAGTTCTTTCACTATCGCTCCCAAACCTGAAAAATCAGAAATCTCAGAAGGCGAATCAGATACTGATAGTAGTAACGACATGCTCGATTCAAAAAGAAAACTGTCCCTGCCCGACCCTTCCTCCCATAAATTGCCTGAAGTTTCTGATAGGAAACTTACTGACAAACAAAAAACCCCTGTTGAGAATATTACTGGACTATCTCCTCAAACGACACTTGATTCTGAAGAGACCAAGCCTTTTGATGCAGTGAAGCCTATTAAAGATTCACCCAAAGTTGGTGAACCTGGAGAAGTGTTCCAAACCACTGACAAACCAAAATCTCCGGCAGGTGTTAAACCTACGGAACAGTTAAGTTCTTTCACTATCGCTCCCAAACCTGAACAATCAGAAATCTCTGAAGGCGAATCAGATGATGATAGTAGTAAGGAAATGACCGATCCTAGAAGCAAACTGTCCTTCCCCGACCCTTCCTCCCATAAATTGCCTGAAGTCTCTGATAGGAAACTTTCTGACAAACAAAAAACCCCTGTTGAGAACATTACTGGACTATCTCCTCAAACGACACTTGATTCTGAAGAGACCAAGCCTTTTGATGAAGTGAAGCCTACTAAAGATTCACCCAAAGTTGGTGAACCTGGAGAAGTGCTCCAAAGCACTGACAAACCAAAATCTCCTGCTAGTGTTAAACCTACGGAACAGCCAAAGTCTCTCACTATTTGTCCCAAACCTGAACAACTAGAAATCTCTGATAGCGAATCAGATGATGATAGTAGAAAGGAAATGCCCGATCCAAAAAGAAAACTGTCCTTCCCCGAACCTTCTTTCCATAAATTGCCTGAAGTTTGTGATAGGAAACTTACTGAAACCCCTGTTGAGAATATAACCGGATTATCTCCTCAAAAGACACTTGATTCAGAAGAGACCAAGCCCTTTGATGAAGTAAGGCTTATTCAAAAGTCACCCAAAGACGGTGAACCTGGAGAAATGCTCCAAACTACTGAAAAACCAAAATCTCCGGGTAGTGTTAAACCTACGGAACAGCCAGGTTCTCTCACTATTGCTCCCAAACCTACACAATCAGAAATCTCTGAAAGCAAATCAGTTGATGATAGTTGTAAGGAAATGCCCGATCCAAAAAGAAAACTGTCCTTCCCCGACCCATCCTCCCATAAACTGCCTGAAGTTTCTGATGGGAAATTTTCTGACAAACCAAAAACCCCTATTGAAAATGTTACTGGGATATCTCCTCTTAAGACACTCGATTCTGAAGAGACCAAGCCTTGTGATGCAGGGAAGCCCACTCAAGGATCACTTAAAGATGGTGAACCAAGAGTAGCGCTCAAAACTACTGACAAATCAATACCTCCGGCTAGTGTTAAACCTACGAAACAGTTAAGTTCTCTCGCTATTTCTCCTAAATCGGAACAATCAGAAATCTCTGAAAGCAAACCAGACGATGATAGTAGTAAGGAAATGCCCGATCCACGAAGAAAACTGTCCTTCCTCGACCCTTCTTCCCAACAATTGCCTGAAGTTTCTGATAGGAATATTTCTGACAAACCAAAAACCCCTGTTGAGTATAGTACTGGACTATCTCCTAAAAAGACACTTGATTCTGAAGAGACCAATCCCTTTGAGGAAGTGAAGCCTACTCAAGATTCACACAAAATCGGTGAACCTGGAGAAGTGCTCCAAACTACTGACAAACTACAATCTCCGGCTAGTGTTAATCCTACGGAACAGCCAAGTTCTCTCCTCATTTCTCCCAATATTGAACATTCAGAAATCTCTGAAAGCGAATCAGATGATGATATTATTAAGGATATGCCCGATCCGAAAAGAAAACTGCCCTTACGCGTCTCTTCTTCCCATAAATTGCCTGAAGTTTCTGATAGGAAAATTTCTGACAAACCAAAAACCCCTGTTGAGTATATTACTGGACTATCTCCTCTTAAGACACTCGATTCTGAAGAGACCAAGCCTTGTGATGCAGTGAAGCCCACTCAAGAATCACCTAAAGACGGTGAACCAAGAGAAGTGCTCAAATCTACTGACAAACCAAAATCTCCGGCTAGTTTGAAACCTACGGAACAGCCAAGTTCTCTCACTATCGCTCCCAAACCTGAACAATCAGAAATCTCAGAAGGCGAATCAGATACTGATAGTAGCAAGAAAATGCCCGATCCAAGAAGAAAACTGTCCTTCCCCGACCCTTCTGCCCATAAATTGCTTGCAATTTCTGATAGAAAACTTTCTGACAATCCAAAAACCCCTGTTAAGAATATTGCTGAACTATCTCCTCAAAAGACACTTGATTCTGAAGAGACCAAGCCCTTTGAGGAAGTGAAGCCTACTCAAGATTCACCCAAAGTTGGTGAACCTGGAGAAGTGCTCCAAACTACTGACAAATTAAAATATCCGGCTAGTGTTAAACCTACGGAACAGCCAAGTTCTCTCACTATTGTTCCCGAACCTGAACAATCAGATATCTCTGAAAGCAAATCAGATGATGATAGTAGAAAGGAATTGGCCGATCCAAGAAGAAAAGTGTTCTTCCCCGACCCATTTTCGCGTAAATTGCCTGAAGTTTTTGATGGGAAACTTTCTGACAAACCAAAATCCCCTGTTGGGTATAGCACTGGAATATCTCCTCAAAAGACACTCGATTCTGAAGAGACCAAGCCTTGTGATGCAGTGAAGCCCACTCAAGAATCACCTAAAGACGGTGAACCAAGAGAAGTGCTCAAATCTACTGACAAACAAATACCTCCGCCTAGTGTTAAATCTACGGAACAGCCAAGTTCTTTCAATATTTCTCCTAAACCTGAACAATCAGAAATCTCTGAAAGTGAATCAGATGATGATGGTAGTATGCAAATATCCGATTCAGGAAGCAAACTCTTCTTCCCCGACCCCTCTTCAAGTAAATTGCCCGAAGTTTCTGATAGGAAACTTACTGACAAGCCAAAAACTCCTGTTGAGAATATTGCTGAACTATCTCCACAAAAGACACTAGATTCTGAAGAGACCAAGACTTTTGATGAAGTGAAGCCTACTCAAGATTCACCCAAAGTCTGTGAACCTGGAGAAGCGCTCAAAACTACTGAAAAACCAAAATCTCCGGTTAGTGTTAAACCTTCGGAACAGACAAGTTCTTTCTCTATTTCTCTCACACCTGAACAATCAGAAATCTCTGACGGCGAATCTGATGATGATAGTAGTAAGGAAATGGGCGATTCAAGAAGAAAACTGTCCTTCCCCGACCCATCTTTCCGTAAATTACTTGAAGTTTCTGATAGGAAACTTTCTGACAAACCAGAAACCCCTGTTCAGAAGACACTAGATTCTAAAGAGACCAAGCCTTTTGATGAAGTGAGGCATACCGATGGATCACTCGAAGACTGTGAGTCTGTAAAAGGACTCAAAACTACTGACAAATCAAAATCTCTGGCTAGTGTTAAACCAACAGAACAGCCAAGTTCTCTGTCTATTCCTCCCAAACCTGAACAATCAGAAATCTCTGAAGGCGAATCAGATGATGACAGTAGTAAGGAAATGCCCGATCCAAAAATAGAACTGTCCTTCCCCGACCCATCTTCGCGTAAATTGCTTGAAGTTTCCGATGGGAAACATTCTGACAAACCAAACACCCCTTTTGAAAATATTACTGGAATATTCCCTCTTAAGACACTCGATTCTGAAGAGATCAAGCCTTGTGATGCAGTTAAACCCACTCAAGAATCACCCAAAGTTGGTGAACCTGGAGAAGTGCTCCAAACCACTGACAAACCAATACCTCCGGCTAGTGTTAAAGTTACGGAACAGCCAAGTTCTCTCGCTATTTTTCCTAAATCTGAACCATCAGAAATCTCTGAAAGCAAATTAGACGATTATAGTAGTAAGGAAATGCCCGATTTAAGAAGAAAACTGTCCTTCCCCGACCCTTCTTCCCATAAATTGCCTGCAAATTCTGATAGAAATCTTTCTGACAATCCAAAAACCCTTGTTGAGAATATTACTGAACTATCTCCTCAAACGACACTTGATTCTGAAGAGACCAATCCCTTTGAGGAAGTGAAACCTACTCAAGATTCACCCAAAGTCGGTGAACCTGGAGAAGTGCTCAAAACTACTGACAAACCAAAATCTCCGGCTAGTGTTAAAAATACGGAACAGCCAAGTTCTCTCACTATTGCTCCCAAACCTGAACAATCAGAAATCTCAGAAGGCGAATCAGATGATGATAGTAGTAAGGAAATGCCCGATCCAAGAAGAAAACTGTCCTTCCCCGACCCATCTTCGCGTAAATTGCCTGAAGTTTGTGATGGGAAACTTTCTGGCAAACCAAAAACCCCTGTTGAGAATATTACTGGAATATCTCCTCTTAAGACACTCGATTCTATAGATATCAAGCCTTGTGATGCAGTGAAGCCCACTCAAGAATCACCCAAAGACGGTGAACCAAGAGAAGTGCTCAAAACTACTGATAAACCAATACCTCCGGCTAGTGTTAAACCTATGGAACAGACAAGTTCTCTCGCTATTTCTCCTAAACCTGAACAATCAGAAATCTCTGAAAGCGAATCAGATGATGATGGTAGTATGGAAATATCCGATTCAGGAAGCAAACTGTGCTTCCCCGACCCCTCTTCAAGTAAATTGCCCGAAGTTTCTGATAGGAAACTTACTGACAAGCCAAAAACTCCTGTTGAGAATATTGCTGAACTATCTCCTCAGAAGACACTATATTCTGAAGAGACCAAGCCTTTTGATGAAGTGAAGCATACCGATGGATCACCCGAAGACTGTGAATCTGTAAAAGGACTCAAAACTACTGACAAAACAAAATCTTTGGCTAGTGTTAAACCAACGGAACAGCCAAGTTCTCTGTCTATTCCTCCCAAACCTGAACAATCAGAAATCTCTGAAAGCGAATCAGATGATGACAGTAGTAAGGAAATGCCCGATCCAAAAAGAGAACTGTCCTTCCCCGACCCATCTTCGCGTAAATTGCCTGAAGTTTCCGATGGGAAACTTTCTGACAAACCAAGCACCCCTTTTGAAAATATTACTGGAATATCTCCTCTTAAGACACTCGATTCTGAAGAGACCAAGCCTTTTGATGAAGTGAAGACTACTGATGCATCACTCAGAGACTGTGAGTCTGTAGAAATGCTCAAAACTACTGACAAACCAATACCTCCGGCTAGTGTTAAACCTACGGAACAGCCAAGTTCTCTCACAATTTCTCCCAAACCTGAACAATCAGAAGTTTTTGAGCGTGAGTCTGTTGATGATGGTTGTATGGAAATGCCCAATCCAAGAAGCACAATGTCCCTCCGCGACCCTTTTTCCCATAAATTGCCTGAAGTTTCTGAAAGGAAACTTTCTGACAAACCGAAAATCCCTGTTGAGAATATTATTGGACTATCTCTGCAAAAGACACTTGATTCTGAAGAGACCAAGCCTACTCATGGTTCACCCAAAGACGGTGAACCAGGAGATGTGCTCCAAACTACTGACAAACCAAAATCTCCGACTAGTGTTAAACTCAGGGAAGAGCCAAGTTCTCTCACTATTTCTCCCAGGCCTGAAGAATCGAAGTTTTGTGAAAGTGAATCACCTTTCTCTAAACCATCTTCCGTTAAATCGGCGGAAGTTGCTGACATGAAGCATACTAAAAAACCAGATTCTTATATCGAGATGAAAGCTGAATTATCTGCTCAAATGCCAATTGAACCGAAAAATAGACATGAAAAACCAACCGCTGATTTAAAATCTAAGCCTTTTTCTCTTGAGCAGACTCATGCTCTTGATTTTAAACAACCAGACAAATCGACTACCACAGATCGCGGTGGAGATTCTCGTGGTGTTGCTTATTTTGTTAACTTTACGGAAAATGACACTTTAAAATCACAGCGACAAAGCAAGGTAAGTTTAAGCTCCAGGATGACTAAAAAAACAACTGCTTTGGATAGGGAGACTAGCAACACTCATTCAGTTAGGAACTCTAGTTTAAATAGATCTAAAGTAAGCACCAACAAGGCTGCTGGTAGCGAAAAACCAAAAGATAAACGACCCTCAAAGACTCCTGTAAAAGACAAATTAAATCAGGACATGAAAACCAAGACTGGTAGGGGAACCAAAAGCTCAACCACTCAAGAACGGGTTATTACAGATACGACAAGGATTTCGGCCTTAAATAATCAAATACGTTTGGAAAGAACATTGAGTCCATTGCCTAAGCAGACCTTTTCTGAGTCCATTGATTCCAATAGTCGTAGCGCTACTCCTAGGTCTCGCATCAGAACAGATATTACACGAGTTCCCCAAAACCAAACCTTACGATCCTTCAGTCCACCACCAAATCATGCAAAGACTAATTACTCCTCCATAACAAGCGTGTATGCGTACAACAGGAGAACACAGACCTCGTCAACGCGCATTAAAAAGACAACTGAGAACATTATTAGTTCCAGAAGTTCCACTCCCAATGACGACTCCCAGCGAAGGCGATTAAGAACGCCGGTCCAATCCTCGGCAATGCATCACTACATGCAACCCACTATTGCCCACAGCAGACGATATGAAAGTTTAAATCGCGCCGAAAGCAACATTAGCTTGGATGACAAGTCCTCAACTAGGTCACCAAGTGCGACTCACTCCTCAAGAGTCACTTCACATATCAAAACACGATCGGAAAGACTTTACTATCAATCGAGTAGACACAGCTCCAGCAAAGAATCCGTCCAAAGTAGCATTTCAAAGACCAGGGAGGAAAAGAGTGCTCCCGAGAAAAAACGGCTTGCGATCACATCTAAGCAGAAGGTCACTATGAAAAATTCGAAAGGCACCGATAAGCTGAAGCACGAGACCAAATCTACTAAAGCCTTCTCTCCCTCCGTCATATATTCAAAAGATGCGTCTCAGAACACAGTAAGTTTGGAAAGAAAATCCTTATTCTCGAAGCAGAAGTCCAAGAGTATACCAGATAGTAATCGTCTAAAGGAAATCGAAAGTTCAACTCCTCGAAAAATGGCTAAAAGCGCAGCGTCCAAGGTTCCAGTCCGGCTTTCAACTCAAAAAAGCTCCCTTGCAGATGACAATAAAAAGAAAAAAACTGTGACTCGCCCTGAACAACGCCAAACACCTGGCTTAAAGCCGAAAGGCGGCGGCGCCGAACACACGGAAAAAGCAAGTGGTGCAGTCGATGTAAAAGTGCAGAAAAAGATTAAAAATACAGTTAACCAAGCAAGCACAACAAAATCGACGTTTAATGCCAGCTTTTCGAGGTCGATTCAAGTGCGGAAAACAGCCGCAACTGTAACCGCTACAACAAGAAGAGATACTCAGTCTGCAAACAAGTCGGAGAAGGATCTTCTCAATATTAGACTAACGGAAAAGAAGTCCACTGTCCATGCAGCCACGACAAAAGTTTCCACCGTCAGGCTGCACCGGGAACCAATTGCAACGACTTTGGTGAGCACTGTCATCGTAAACGACGACAACGATTCCGAGAGCAATGCCCGTTCGATGCGATCAAACGAGAGCACCAAAAGTTCAAGCTCCTCCGCAGGAAGCCGCAAAGTTTTAACCAGCGAAGTGTTTACTAAAACTTGCGGGCCCGACAAACCATTTGAAGTAATTTACCGCCAGCCCGATGTAGATTATATGAGTATAATGCGTCCCCAATCTGTAGAGCAACGTTGCGTTTACGAGCACGATGTTAGCTTCATAGATACCACCGATTCAAGTTTGTCCGATTCCGTGGCTTTGCCGATATTTACCTCGGACCAAGACCGACTGTGTATGGCTAGTCCGGGCTCACCCAAACCAACGAGAAGTCCATTTGCCCTGATTGAGGAGACGTTGCGGAAACAACAAGCTGGAGGTTTCGCATTAGACCCCACTCTACAAAGGCAATTCGAAGCGGTTGACATGTTGACGTCAGCTTCAGGAAGTCCTCTGCCCACTACTGCAGATGAGCCAACGAAAAAAGGTAAACTACAAAAACTTTGCACTCCTTATTTTATTTCATTATTCCATAAACACACACGTACAATTCGGTAAGTATTAGGAAGAGCGTTAATGTTGACGCTGACCCCGATTTATATCCTCGCCTAATGTAACAGAATTTGATACACACATTCTTCAACCAGTCGAGAAATAGGTCATCTTTGTTTAGGTCAATGAATGTCTTCCTTAGTTTCAAGCACTGTTGAGATGTTGTTAACTTTGATTGAAGCATTTGCAGGGAACTTTCATAGCTGTCGAACTTAATATAATTTAACTATTTTTAAACACAATCTTTACTAATTACATATTTTTCAAAAACGCACACAGAAACACATATACACCCAAAAACACAGCAACTTTAAAGCTATTCAACAGATCCAATATGTCCACAAACGTGCCAATTATATCAGTGACGCCGCACCACCATACTTCATCATCATCTTCTGACTCGGATTCCGATTCGTCGAACTCTCATGACAATGACATGGACTACTCTACGAGGTTGGGAAACACTACGGATGTGGAAGACTTCGATAGCCAGGCCGATATATCGCTGCCTCCGTCCAGAAGATCTTCAACAAACGGTCTGAGGCATATACAACAAGATTTGACTGATGTGGAAGACTATGATGCGTCCGATTCGGAGGGCGAAGTAGAGGTTTTTCCAGAGCTTAAGTTGTCGCTGGAAGAGTTCCTATCACAAGGCACTCAATGCCACCAAACAATCACCAATGGCATAAAAGAGAGAGTAGAACGACGCTCTGGCAACTTTCTTAAGGCTCAGAATCTTACCCACGCCAATGACTATCTAACTGATTGTGAAGATTATAACACTGATTCGGAGTTAGAGAACGAAGCAGTTAAGTCGGTGTGTGTCGACTTGAATGAGGCATTTGTTGACCAAGGACGTGTAAATATTGCCGATGCTACAGGTACACCGAACAGTATCGATGGCTCGGATGAGAACGACGAGGACGTCTCAATTGCAAGTAACATAAGCGATTTGCATTTTGAGGAGGCTGGGGGGGCATGTGGCCCACTGGCGCAAGCTTTATCTGAAGATGAACTCTTAGAACTTTCTGGCGATGAAGAAATCTGCCACATTGCAGTTTCTGATTCAGAATCTAAAGATGACGATGAGAATATATCGGAGGACGATATACTGAGCAATTCATCTGCACCACCTCTTGATGTCACATTCGTTAAGCCCTTGAGTCCTCTAAAGCGTTCCAGTGCTAAGTTAGAATGTCCCTCCACTGCTTCCAATTGTGCGAAGAGTTGCATGTTCCTCGAAGTGCAAAGAGATAAAGAAGAAGTGCTAACCGATATAGAACAGCTGGACGAAAACAACGACGAAGACAGCTATGACGATGATGACAATCCAATACCACAAGCTGTTATTTTAGCTGTAGGTGATGATGGTGGCTGCCAAACCGATTGCGAGGATATCTCATATGATGATTTGTCGAACCCAGAATCCTGTGCACATGAAGGAGTTTTGACAGTTGATGCAAAAGTTTTGCCCCAGCCTCAACGGGAAGTGATCCTACTGCAAGAGGATAAATACGGAGATACTACTACCAGTGTCATG
The DNA here is from genome assembly GCF_963082655.1 of Stomoxys calcitrans. NCBI lineage: Eukaryota > Metazoa > Arthropoda > Insecta > Diptera > Muscidae > Stomoxys > Stomoxys calcitrans. Next base: position 143,560,624 of record NC_081552.1, on the reverse strand, counting down.
CCCATGAGCGAGCAACATAAATTTGGAATCAACTCTTGTGTTAGAGAGGAGTGTGTTACAGACTCAGAAGAGTTTTCATATGCCGCTGACGATGAGCAGGCCGATGTGTCCGCAGAGGAGCCAATAAATCCCCCAACTAACGTTCTAGTCGAATCCGATGTGACGGTGTCGAATGAACAAATGAAACCTCACATCAGCAAACGCCTCGGAATACAATCCAATAATGAATCCGTAACCGATGTTGAAGAATTCTACATGGATGGTACAAATATTCGCAAAAAGAAGCCCAAAACCCGTGTCATAAGTAAGGGAAAGTCTAAGTATTTAGACATTCCCAAGGCCCCAGAAGATGGCGGTACTGATGTAGAAGACATCGAGCTATCGGAAGCCGAATTGCCTCCCGAACTGAAATACTCGCCCTTGCACAGCCTCAATGATGGTGCATCTTCCATCCAAGTCGATAAAACGACTGATGTCGAAGAACTCACTGCTGACGATGACCTATCGTCAACTTCTGAATCTGATTTGCCTCAGATTAACAGAATCGCGTCAAATCTAAGGGACTACGATTCCTGCAGTTCACATGTGGTCACCGCTTTCGAAACCTGTGCTTCGGTACCATCCGGTTTAAAGAACAAGAAACCTACACCTACCACCACTACTTTCAACATTGCCACACCACAACAACAACACACCGATACCGAGGATGTACAACTTCCCTCCGACGCTGAAGACTACTGTCCACCTGAGTTACCCTCTACTTGCCTTCCAAATGAGTTGCATGAACTGCTAAATGCCGGATGTACCACAGTGCACGAAAAGTGCCAAAACAGTTTCAATGTCGATGGCGAGAGACTACATATCAAGGGTATGGTTCGTGAAGCTCATACAGACGTTGAATATGTAGAATCTGATGAATCGGCCGCTAGAGGCAGCAAGTAAAGCGTCATGCAACACCTTCAACTCTTTCTAAAATTCAACATCTACAATTCTTTCCAAAAGTCAGATATAACTCTCATTTCTATTCTATCAATCAGACATACATCAACAATTTTGTAAGTAATTAACATAAACATTCTTCTAAATTCCCCACTATTCCCACAAAACATTTACAAAACTAAAAGCATAACAGCGCATCAGCGTTCGTCACTTGCAACTTGCCAGTTCCAATAGTGTTACTATACGTTTTGTTACGTTTTTGTACTAACCAATATCAACTAATCAATAACTACTAACCGCAACGCACACGTACATATGTATGTATAACTACGTGGTTCGTTAATACTTGATTCGAAAGTACTAACTCCACTTCCATCCAACCCAACCCTTATTCCTGGCTAAATTAATTAGTACCAATAATTGTAAAGGATTGTATTACATACGTATACACACACACACACACACACACACACACCCGAACACACAAATCAGTCTTTGGATATCTGGCAACAATACAATTCAAATGTTGTGCTCTGACTTAATGTACATGACTTAATTTCATTCAATTTCTTATTTTAATTTTTATTTATATCTAGTGGCCATTACAACGTAATACATACACACACACAAACACATGTGTATTTGTGTTTAACCACATATATAATTCGCTCCCATCTACTCTTTAGCTCTAGTAAATAATTCCTTTTTTCTTTTTTGATTTGTCCGTTTACATTACAGAAACAATTCAAGAATATATACCAGAACCCCAGATTGTATCGATCGAATCGGTTACACGCCAAGGTACGTACGTATATATGCATACATAAACACCACCCACACATAGACATTTAAGCTCATCATCCTTTTTATGGTTTCGTAACTTTTCATTTCGGCTATTGCTTTTTGTTCTCCTCATATTTTTATGTCACCTTTCAGCAGCAATGTTATCTCACGGCGTGATATTTAGAGCAGTGGTGCACAAAAATAAAATTTCCTTTACGCTAGCATTCATGCTCAAATCACACGTACACTGATGATCTTCGTTTCGTCGTTGTTGAGACAGCAACGGGTGAACATGTGCACGGGTGTACGAAGCTTTTTCATGTTTTCTTTTTAATACCCTCCACCATAGGATGGGGCTATACCAATGTCGTCATTCCGTTTGTAACTCCTCGAAATACTCGTGTAAGTTCCCATAAAGTATATATATTCTTGATCGTCAAGACATTTTAAGTCGATCTAGCCATGTTCTTCCGTCTGTCCGTCCATCTGACTGTCGAAAGTACGCTAACTTTCGAAGGAGTCAAGCTAGCCGCCATGAACCAACTTAGGGGCGTGGCATGGAAAACAATTAAGGATTTTGTAAATAGCAGGGAATTCCTAACTTATATTTTCATTTCCGAGGTTACTTTTTATTGCATTTAGAGCGCACAACAAGCCGATTACTGGTTTAGTTGTATGTCCATAGTGCCATGGGGCGGATTAACATCCACACCCTCTCTTCAACCTAACCTAAAGCTAGCCGCTTAAAATTTTGCGCAAATACTTCCTATTAGTGTAGGTCGGTTGGGATTGTAAATGGGCTATATCGGACCATGTTTTGATGTAGCTGCCACATAAACCGATCTTGGATCTTGACTCCTTAACTCCTCCTTAGGACGCAATTCTTATCTGATTTGACTACAATTTTGCATGAAGTGTTTTGTTCTGATTTCCAACAACTATTCTAAGTATGGTTGAAATCGATCCATAACCTGGTATAGCTGCCACATAGATCGATCTTGGATCTTGACTCCTTAAGCCACTAGAGGACGCAATTCTTTGATGATTTGACTGAAATTTTGCATGAAGGGTTTTGTTATGATTTCCAAAAACTATTCCAAGTATGGTTGAAATCGGTCCATAAATTGATATAGCTGTCATATAAACCGATCTGGGGTCTTGACTTCTTGAACCTCTAGAGGGCGCAATTAATATTCGATTTGGCTGAAATTTTGTACAATGACTTCTCCCATGACCCTCAACATCTGTGTCAAATATGGTCTGAATCGGTCTATAGCATGATACATCACCCATATAAACCGATCTCCCTATTTTACTTCTTGAGCCCCTAAAGGGCTCTTATTGGAATTGGCTGAAATTTTACACAATGACATCTACTACGGTCTCCAACATTTAATTCAATTAATCGGACCATAACTTGATATAGCTCCGATTGCATAGCAATTCTTTTATTTTATCCTTTGTTTGTCTAAAAAGAAATACCAGGAAAAAACTCGACTAATGCAATCCATGGTGGAGGGTATATAACTTAGCACACTTTTACTTGTTAATGAATATGTTTTCTGATTTAACGCTAGACAAGAAAGGAAAACTTTTCAAGGTCACTAATTACTATGCCTATGATTAAAATTTGGCAAACGTTTAGACAAATAAATAATTTTTTAATGATAGAGAGAATAATGAAAATTTGAAGAGAGGTTTTCACACATACAGTCTCATTTTCATTTTGTGCACCACTGATTTAGAGATTTTCGTCTACACATGTCATAGTGCTTTCTAAAAAAAAAACAGCAACAACATTAACACCAAATAGAAGACATTGTTTCATGTTGATCTTAGCCTATATTTCGTTTGTGAACTAATTTGAGCTAAGTTAACTCCCACATAACGGAAAAAAATTTTCAAATATTAACAAAATACAGAATACTTTAAATAAAATTTGCCTACGAACAAATTGCATTAAGAATCAATGGTTGCTATCCGATTCAAGTTTAAGCTCATTGATGGCGGACCTCCTTTTTATTATAGTTGAGTTCGAGCGGCGCACACTGGGGTAGAATTGAAAAAAAAACTATTACAAAATATGTCATTTCAGAAAGGATAACCCTTTGAAATGTGAAATGGTTCGAGTTGAGGTGTTATCGAGGTCATATTCACAATTTGAAGGTGCTCCGGGCGCATCCTGTTAAGGCTACCATATCTTCATTATTCATATGGCAAAATGGTATTAAGAACTAGGTAAATCGGTACTTTTTGTAGCCAAAAGATGAACTTTTTACTGACTGACATAAAATCGGACCCGTTGTCAAAAGTAGTAGGCTTATCTCCATAAATGTATTTTTTTTTACATAGAAATCATCAAAAGAGTTTCAAGAAATGTCACTTCCAAGAATTTTTGGAAAATTTTCGTTTGAATTTTCGAGGCATAAAAAATTTCCGACTTTCTACAAACCAATTTTCCCCCAAAACATGACCTGCTTGACGGGGACATTTAATTTAACTATTTTCATTCGTCCACTTTATGCTAGCCCTTTTTTTCCCAACTCGAACTAAAATTTGTCTATTTTTCTACCGGCATAACATAATTTTTGTAAACATAATTACATGAAATTTTTTGTACAAACTCAATCTTACCTTCATACTACATTAAAGTTAGTTGGTTTTAAGTGCTCTTTTAAACGATTGGCAATAAAAAGGTTTTTATTTATTTCACATGTTTTTATCTATACTTTTTTATATGGAGTTTGACAGATTTTCGCAAGAAAAGAGGAACAGAATACCAACCCTTAAAGAACGCCGGGGTATTGATAAGGGGAGATCCCTTGTTACAGCCGAGTCTCGGACTATAGCTAAAGATAGCTCTAACAGACCCCATTGTGCATTAGATTGCTTTTAAACTAGGAATAATATATCTCTTACCTCTTCCAAACCTGGTCCCAAAACAATTACATTTCGTCAACAGTACTACAATAATATTAAGCAAATAGTTTAGAAATATGAAATGATTTTTCTAATGCTGATAAGTTATACTAGTGCCAATTAGAGTATTCAGAATCTTTAAGTATTCAAGATATATGAAATAAAGGGTGATTTTTTAAGAGCTATAGGAAAGTTAAAGAAACACAACACATAAAAAAAATCATGAAATCTTTATTTGAATGGATAGTACGGTCCATATAATTTAATGTTTGCAAATGTCCACAAAGTCCAATTTTGGCATACTTTTTCAAACATTTCGGCCGGTGTCTCACGAATAAATGCTACAATGTTATCTTCGAATACCTCAATTGAAGTGGGCTTGTCTGCATAGACATGAGCTTTACTTTACTTTAATTGGCCACGACCGAACATTTGTTCCACTAGCCGAACATAGAATAGCGTTCCAAGCGCCTAGATCTTCTGCGCTCATTCTAAAATCTTTGACACCAAGTTTGGAGGCGTCTCCCACCACTTGATTCTTCCATTGGGCTTTTGGTCAACCCGGTTTGCGTGTACCACTGTGTTTGCCTTCAAAAGACTTCTTTGCTGGAGCTTCTTCATCCATTCTGACAACATGACCTAGCCAACGCAGCCGTTGTATTTTGATGCGTGTAACTATGCTATCGTCGTCATACAGCTCATACAGCTCGTGGTTCATACGTCGCCTATATTTTCCATTAACGCTAACTGGCCATATAATTTACGAAGAATCTTTCTCTAAAATACTCTAAGCATCTGCTTTTACAAGTACCCATGCTTCAGGACCATATAACAACACGGGTAGTATCAGTGTCTTGTATGGTGAAATGTAGTGGAATCTTCGTCTGTCGAGAGGTGGCCTTGTTTCTAAACTGCTTACTTAGTCCAAAGTAGCATCTGTTTGCCAGTATTATTCTTCGCTTTATCTGAAAACTGGTGTAATTCGTTTCGGTTACGGTGGTGCCGAGGTAGATAAAGTTACTGACTATCTCAAAGTTGTGGTTCCCAACTTTATCTGCTCGGGTGTACAAAGTGAAACCATCCATTTCATCTTATCTCAATTTAAGACGAAATTGACTCTTTTCTGATTCTTTCAAAGGCTGCAGTTACCGACCTATGATGTCGATTTCATCGGCATAGGCGAGTGGCATGTGTTCTCTTGTGATTAGTGTGCCATATTTACATCTCTATAATGCATCTTGTATAATCTTCTCCAGCAGGATATTAAAGAGATCACACGATAGGCTGTCTCTATCTATCTCATTGACTTTAGGTTTTAATCTTTCACACAGTACGCTCAAGAGTATCTTGTATGCGATGGGGTGGAGACTTATTCCTCTATAGTTGGCACATTCCGTCTTGTTTCCTTACTTGTGTGCGGGACATAGTATGCTGAGGTTCCAATCATCGGGTATGCGTTCTCCTAGCCAGATTGCACAGATAAGCTGATGCATACGCCTTATGGTCGTGTCGCCACCGGTTTTAAATAGTTCAGCGGGTAACCCATCGGCTCGTGCTGCCTTGTTGTTGTTTAGTTGGGTCACTGCTACCTGGACATTCTGACTAGGAGGTAAACATTCTATACTTTCAACATTGAATGGTTTTGCGGTATCCTCTTCGACGCCAACATCGGACACTAGCAGGGTAAAATGTTCTTTCCATATCCTCAGCATGTTACCTGTGTCAGTTACCAGATTTCCTTCTTTGTGTCTGCAGGAGGATGTGCCTGCAACAAAGCCATCGGTTTGATGTTTAATTCCTTGGTAGAATTTCTGAACTTCATTCTGACTCCTGTACATCTCAATTCGCTCACATTCACATCTTTCCATTTCCTTTTTCTTTTTTGCGGAATAGACGTTTCTCCTCTCTCCTTTTCTCCCGATACCTTTCTTTCATCTGACGCGTTTCTACTGATTGCAGGGTTGCTCTATATGCCGCTTTCTTGACTTCAGTAACATGTCGACACTCTTGGTCGTACCTTGGGTTTCTTGGAGCAGGCTTCCGGTACCCAAGTACGGATTTCGCGGCATTTTCCACGGAGTGAGCAATAGTTTGCCACTGCGCCAATATATCATCGGATTCAGTCGAGTGGAGCATACCGCTGCCATCTGTTGTGTTTGCAGCTTTTCAATGTCCTGCTTGCGTGCAGTGTCAGATCGTACTTTAATCGCTATGTTCAAACGGGTGCGAACTTTGGCTGCAACAAGGTAATGATCCGATTCATCTGTTGTGTTTGCAGCTTTTCAATGTCCTGCTTGCGTGCAGTGTCAGATCGTTCTTTCCTCGCTATGTTCAAACGGGTGCGAACTTTGGCTGCAACAAGGTAATGATCCGAATCTATATTCGCTCCACGGATCGATCGCATATCTAACACGCTGGAGGAATGCCTTCCATTTATCACAACGTGATCAATTTGGCTCCTCGTGTTTAGACCGGGTGACAGCCAGCCAATAATCACCTTTTCTGGGTGCTGGGCCACAGAGATATCCCAGCGAATTGCAAAGCGGACCACCTTGCGATACTAGAAACTACCTTACACATTCTAGGGGAACTGGAATCTGTGGGTATGCTTCTGGTTCCAGGATCAGGCCCGGAGGGCAACGAATGATAAGGCGGGGCTGTGAGCATTCCAAAACTATGTGGCCCAATCTAGATTTGAAGAGATCTACCTCTCGTCATGACAGGTCACTGTCTAATCGGAAAACATGCTGACAGAGTGAAGGTTGCCAGTGAAGACTTTTGCGAAGCTGAGAGGACTTTGAGGAAGGAGAGACTGTAGAACATCTGGTCCGTGTGTGACTCGCACTGGCAGTCAGAAGGGTTCGAGTTTAGGTTCTCATTTTTTGAGAACTTGTCTGATTTAGCGGATGTGAACATTCGCAAAAGTTGGTTTTTCAGTTCAGCAACGATACGTCTTCAATATTTCAGCAGATTTTGTAAATTGAAATAGCGGAAAAAATGTCTGCTTTTCCATTTCCAGCGGACAAAATCTCTTGTGCTAGCGAACATTATTGCTATTTTGAATAACAACTTTCGTTGAGTGAAGTTATGGTTGTCATGAAGATTGATATCCTGATAAAACTTCTTGAGCTAATTTAAGACCAATTGTTTATCCAATTTAGCTGATATGGCTGCCTTGTAGACCGATTTCCCTATAAGACGTTTTAAGCTCTTTTGAGATGCATTTTTTAACCAAGCATTTTGTACATATTTGCACATAGGTACCATACAAATCACCATTGACATTGAACTTCTTAAGCTCACAAAATACGTATTTGTTACCCGGGTAAGAAATTCATAGTGGGTGATTTTATTGAGTTAAGTTTTCGGGTTGGCTGCACTGATGATAGTTGTGACCAAAAGTTAGTTGTGAAAGTAAAGATTATTCAGGGCTTAGAGATCGATGGGAACAGACTGCTTTGGAACGTACAAATAGACCATTTGAACCGGAAGTAAGTAATGAAGTAATTTTTTTGAAGTAAATGCCAAAGACCAATTCGTCGATTCCAATAAAAATTTTGAATATATGATGCAAATATGAATCGAAGCAAGAGGAAATCAAAACGAAGGATCATTTCATATGGAGGATATATCCAAATCTGAACCCATATGGCCAATTTGCAATCCCCAACAATCTACATTAATAAGAAGCAACTGTGCAAAATTTCAGACTTATGTCTTTATTCCTTCGACCACTATCGTGATTTCGACAGACGTAGCGACATGGTTAGGGCGACTTAGAATATCAAGATGAGCAAGAATATACATTTGCCATAACCACAGGAATCTGAAATACCTTAAACAAATTTTTAGGAATAGTAATGTAAATACATTAATTATTCCCTCAACCATAAGATGGGGCATACAATTTTGTCATTCCGTTTGTAGCGCCTCAAAATATTGATCTAAGATCCCATTAAGTAAATATATATTTGATCGTCTTAACATTCCAAGTTGTCGAAAGCACGCAAATTTTCGAAGGAGTAAAGCTAGGCACTTGAAATTTTGCAGCTACTTAGTACGACCTACTTAGTGTAGGTCAGTCGGTATTGTAATGGGTTCATGTTTGGATATAGCTGTCATATAAATCGATCTCGGATCTTGACTTCTAGAGCCTGTAGAGCGCGCTATTACTATCCGATTTGGTTGAAATCTCGCATATAATGCTTTGCCATAAATTCCAACAGCCATGGTTCCAATCGTTTCATAACCTGATATATGTTCCGCATGAACCGATCTCCTAGTTTGACTTCCTGAGGCCGCAATTGTTACTCGATTTGCCAGAAATTTTAGAGGTGGTATTTTTCTTTCCATAATTCTTCGAACATCTTCCAGCTCGAGATCAACATCAATACTTTCTACGAACTTATAAAAGTTTGAGCAAGTGTGTGTTATTACGCCATGTAACTTCATCAGCACCTTTGTCAAATTGATTGAGGTGCACTACATTCCCAAAGACTATTGAGAGCCCTATGTTAGGCTTTTCGACATGTGTGTCCTATATGGTTCAGATTGGTCTATATTTGGATATAGCTGCCAAAAAAACCAATATTGAACCAAAATTGAACAGTGAGCTGTATTTTTTAGACCACTCAACATCCGTGCCGAATTTGGTTCAAATCGGCCCATATTTTGATATAGCTGCTATGGGTACATAAATAATGAATTTCTCACCGGATTATGACGAAAGGTGTTTTACAAATATACCCAAGGTGGTGGGTATCCAAAGTTCGGTCCGGCCGAACTAAATGCCTTTTATTTTTTTCTCACTAATAGGGTGCCGTGCGAACTCTTACCAACATCATTAAGTGGGTCAAGCAGAATTCTTGAATACTAACGACCCAATAACACTTCATATATATACCACGGCTACCTTTGTTTTTAGGATTTGGTAGGAGGTTTTAGGTGTGACAATATGTTCGGAAAATCAAATCGATGTGGTTCAGGATTGGAGGGTTTCTCTCAAGAAACCCATGTCCAAACTGAAACGTTAGTAGACGACATGGGAGTGAGAGCAGGCACAACGGAAGACATGTTGAGGCTTTTGATGAAAACACATTTTCCACGGGATACGACGGGACTCGCCGAAATCTTGGAATAATGATGTTGATCGAGGGCTTATCATAACAGAATTTATGGGAAAGGAAGCCCTGAGGAGCTTCAAACCATTTAAGTCACCCAAACATGATGGAATATTTCCAATCCTTAGACCAGTACTGGGTGGACCAGGTCCTTAGAGACTGGATAAACCATATGCTAAGGAACAGGTTGATAAATTGCCGGTCCCATGACATAAATATAAGGGAGATAGTGGCACATGGCACGCCACAGGGGGGCATTTTATCGCCACTCCTATGAGTGACCACCATAAATAACCTATTACGAATGCTGACTGAGGAGGTATTTGAACCTGTCTGCTACACAGACGATGTTATAATAATTCTAAGGGTTAAGGACGCGAACTGCATTGCTGGTCGAAGGGCCGAAAGGGTATTGCAGATGGCATACGACTGGGCTAGACCTAGGGGTCTCAATGTTAACCCAGAGAAGACTGAAATCTGACTGATCACGACGAAGACGAAGGTAGGCCAATTTGACGCACCACGTATACTTAATAGAACGATTTCGATATTTGAAAAGGTGATATACTTAGGAGTTATCATGAACAGGAAACGGAATTGGAAGTGTCACAATCAGAGCATACCGAAAAGGCCCACAGATATTGGGTACTATGTGGATGGGTCGTAAGCTCGAAATGGGGCCTAAATCCGAGGATAGTCCACTGCTCTACGGAACATGATTAGACCAATACTTACTTACGCCTCAGTAGTTTGGTGGACTGCAATGGAAAAAAGTGCAAATCTTTGAATAACACAACGGGTTCAGGAAACATATTGCCTTAGCATAGGCGGAGCGATGAGAACCACGCCTACTAGGGCACTGGAGACTATTCTAGATATCCGATACCTGAGACAACACTTGAGTCTTGGACTGACGGAAGCATAGTATTGCCATCTGGAAGATCATGTTACACGGATGGATCAAAGCTAGGAGACAGATTGGGTCTGGAGATCAACATTCAGAACCCAGGGACTAAGATCTGTTATAGACTGTCTGACCGTAATACGGTCCAGAAGGCGGAGATCAGGGCGATCACGGAATGCGTGAGGTGGTGAGTGGCTAACGCGAGAACGTCGAGTATGAACATCTTTACGTACAGTAAAATGGCCATAAAGGAAATAACCAGGCCGGTAGGGTCACGAACAGTCTTGCAGTGTAAGAAGGAGATTAACGCTTTCTCTGAGGATGGCGCAATCCGTATCGTTTAGGTGCGGCCTTAACGGAGTAAGGGGGAATGAAGAGGTAGATGATTTGACAGTAAAGAACAGAGGACTGCCGTCAATAAACTCGGTTAACCTGAAGCCTCAGGGGCGACGCAGTCCGAGTTAAGGGCATGGGTGACGAACGCGCATGTTGAACACTGTTTAACAGCACAACAGTCGGTAGGACGGCGAAATTCCTATGGGGTGATCCGGATCGCGAAAGGACGAGGTAAAAGTAAAGTAGGAAGGAGATCAGTATTGCTTTTGGTATCATAACAGGACACAAAGGACTAGGAGCTCACTTATGCATAATCGGTGCGGCAAGTGATAGCATGTGGGGAAGATGATGAGACGTCGGAGCATTTCCCATGTCATTGCCCGGCTTTCGTGGCTAAAAAAAACAGTACTTAAGTGGGGACACAAGACCAGACATGAACAAACTTAGGGGAATTCTGTATAAAAACAGTTAAGGATTTTGTAACTAGCACGGAATTCCTAACTTAAAATTTTTTTTCGAGGTTACTTTTCAGTTTAGGTGTATGTCCATAGTGGCATTGGGCGGATTTATATACGCACCGTCTTTTCAACCTAACCTTACCATAGTTAAAAAATCAATTAGTCAAAACATTTGCAACTAAAATAAATGCCTCAATGCCAATTGAGTCCTTCAAAATTTGTTCGGGTTGCGAAAGGATTATTTGTGGTCCGATTTTTGAATTTGTTTCCTCGTGTTAGTGCTAGCCAATTTCTTTAAAAGAATATCTTTTATAGTGTACTAGCACCACACACCAAATTTCACTTGTCACACCTTTAAACCCGGAACCTATATGACCGGAATTTTGTATTGGTGTTGGAAGATATAAACTCACTTCACATATCAAAGTTGTCGGCTCAATCGCGTACGAATGGTGGCTTCTAGGAGCTCAAGAAGCCAAAACGAGGGATCGGTTTATATGGTGGGGATATATCTATTTATTGACCTATTTAGGCGGTATTTTGTGTGGGTATTGCAGGGAGCAAATGTACTTGACATGATAAATTTCAGCCAATTATTGAGGTTTTCAGGTGCCACAAAATTCAAATCGGGGTATCGGTGTATATGGGGGCTGTCTCTTTTTATGGTTCTATTTGAACGGGATTTTGTGTGGGTATAAAGTTACACATCACATGCCAAATTCCAACCAAATCGGATACAAATTTACCCTTTAAAATATCAAATCGGAGGATCTTCTTATATGAGAGTTATATTCAAATGTGAACCGATATAACTCATTTGCCATCCCCACGCCAACATCAATAAAAAGTATTTGTTCAAAGTTTCAATTGCTACATATTTGTGTTCTCGATAGAAGGACGTCCATGGTTAGAGTTTATATCACCATGGAGTTTATATCACTTGCCATTTATAACAGCTATGCTAAATGAATGAACTGCCGATAAGTTCGGCCGGTACGAACTTTGGATACAGGCCACCTCGGGTATATATGCAAACCACCTTTCATCAAAATCCGGTGAAAATTGCATACCTTATGTCCCATAGCAGTTATATCGAAACATGTTCCGATTTGAACCAAATACTAATAAGTACAAGTCATTGTTCAATTGTGTATAACAAAATATTGGTCTTTTTAGTAGATATATCTAAAAATAAACCGATCTGAACCAGTCACTGTGTCAAATTTCAGTGAAATCGGATTATAAATGCGTCTTTTATGGGGCCAAGACTTTAAATCGAGATATCTGTCTACATGGCAGCTATATCCAAATCTGGACTGATTTTGGCCAAGTTGCAGAAAAATGTCGAAGAGCCTTACACAACTCACTGTCCCAAATTTGGGCAAAATCGGACAATAAAGGCTCCTTTTATGGGCCCAAAACCTTAAATCGAGAGATTGGTCTATATCACAGCTATATTCAAAACTGGACCGATCTAGGCCAAATTGAAGAAGGACGCCGAAAAGCCTAACACAACCCACTGTCTCAAATTTCAGCGACATCAAACAATAAATGTGCCTTTTATGGCCCCCAAACCGCGAGATCGGTGTATATGGCAGCTATATCCAAATCTTTACCGATCTGTGTCATATTGCAGAGGTATGTCAAAGGGGCTTAACTTAACTCACTGTCCCAAATTTCGGCGACATCGGAAAATAAATGCGCCTTTTATGGGCCCAAAGCCTTAAATCAAGATCGGTCTATATGGCAGCTATATTCAAATCTGAACCGATCAGGGCCAAATTAAAGAAAGATGTGGAAGGGCCTAAGATAACTCACTGTCCTAAATTTCAGGAAAATCGGATAATAAATGTGGCTTTTATGGGCCTAAGACCCTAAATCGGAGGATCGGTTTATATGGCAGCTACATCCAAATCTGGACCGATCTGGGCCAAATTGGCGAAGGATGTTGAAGGTCCTAACACAACTCACTGTCCCAAATTTCAGCAAAATCGGATAATAAATGTGGCTTTTATGGACCTAAGACCCAAATCGGAGGATCGATCTAGACCAATCTGGGCCAATTGACGAAGGATGTCGAAGAGCCTTACACATTTCACTGTCCCAAATTTCAGCAAAATCGGATAATAAATGTGTCTTTTATGGGCCTAAGACCCTAAATCGAAGGATCGGTTTATATGGGGGCTATATCAAGATATAGTCCGATATAGCTCATCTTCAAACTTAACCTGCTTATGGACAAAAAAAAAAAAAACGAGTCTGTGCTAAGTTTCAGCTCAATATCTCTATTTTTAAAGACTGTAGCGTGATTTCAACAGACAGTCGGACGAACATGGCTAGATCGTATATATATACTTTATAGTGTCGAAAATGGATATTTGGATGTGTTGCGAACGGAATGACAAAATGAATATACTCCCATCCTTCGGTGGTGGATATAAAAAGCCAACTGAGTCATTTGATAGATACACGAAGTCAATGAACATAAATATTTGTTTAAATGAATGCAACATTTCATCTCAATTAATATAGGAGTCACAAACTTGTAAATTAGATTTCAGGTTTCTCACCTAGCCTACGTCAGCTAGCATTTCTTGTGGGAACAAATTTTTTGCTAAAGCTGCGTACAGGCCTTGATGTGTAAGGACATTACTTCAAAAGTTGAAAATGCTACCTCACATGTCGCTGTAATGGATGGTATGGGTTCCTGAGATATATTTTGAAACAAGATTGCCTTAATACCTCAAAAACAAATTCTATACTTTCAAAACATTTCTGATGAGACTATTTGCTTTATTCATTCAGCTTCATTCAGGCATTCAAGGAACGAGATATAATGACACATATACAGAGGTGGAAAAATGTTAATGTCGTTTTTTCGTAGTATTGACGTAGAACAATGAAAGTATGGATGCATTAGCTCAATTGTTAACAAAGTAACTCAAAACATTTTCCGTTCATGTTGTCTGTTTTATTTACACGAATGACGGCACAATTTACTTTCTTCTATTTGTCTTTTGTTTTTTTTTTTTTTTGAAAATTTATTTAGAAGTTTATAGATTTATTTGTCTATGCCATAGGTATATTTACTAACAGATGTACTAGCATTTTATTCATTACTCACATGCTCAATCACATATATCATATATTTTATTACTACACATATTACAGATCTGTTGTCGGTCACCTTTATCCACCACCAACCATCTCATCTACTCGTTGTTTGATACCTTTGCATTAAGAACCTCCTTTTCATTATTCCAAATGCCAGACTCAGTTTCAATTATTTCAATACATAAAAAGTTTGCTACATGTGCGAATCGGTAGGTTCCCCCAGAAATTAGGTTAGTCACAGGGCTTACCGTTATTTCGCCAAAAAAAAAACTAATTCTTGCAATGTTTGTTCTGTTTGCGCATTTTTCGCCGATATCACCGCCTTAAGGGCACAAGGACATTTTCTAGTAAAATTTATTTTTGTTGTTGTGATAAATCGCCAAGTGGCTGCCCATGAACATTCTATTAAGGAACAGGGGATACTTCTCTCATATCAATGAGTGCAGTCCGATTAAAGTTTAAGCCCAATAATAAGGGGCCTCCTTTTTATGCCGAGCCCGAAGGGCGTGCCGCATAGCTACACCACTTGATACAGAAGTTTTAATATGGCACGATACTTCACAAATGTAGCCAACATTAGTGAAAACCACCAACCACTGAATATTTTTTTTGATATTCACGCCTAGGTTTAACTCGAGGCGTTCGGCGTCATAGGCGGACATGCTAACCTTTGCGTGTTGAATCGACGCTGGGCTGTTGGCGTGCACCAGAGAGCTGCAACGAGTATGATTGTGTAGGCTTCATCATCTGTTTTGAAAAACGAGTAAAAATCAATCATGTGCACAAGTGAAACCAATCTATTCAACTCGCTCAGAACGTTACGAAAATCTTGTGATTCAAAAACGAAATGATTGAAGCACTAGGATCCAATCGAGCAACTCACATCTTGTTTTGGTTAGGAGCCTGTGAATGACTCTGTTGAACGGGGCGCTCAATTTAAAGGGTCGTGCTTGATATGATTTTTCTGATTGTTGCATTCGATTTGATTTTTTTAAAGTGCCAACGAACAAGTCTGATTGGAATCAAGCTACATAAATTGCCCTTCGCTTCCATAAATTAACAAAGATTTAGAAAAAAAAATCCTTTAATTTCATTTGGTTTTATGGCTTAATTCTAACATTATAAATTTAATTTCATTAAATTAATTAATAATTTAAAAATGTTACTTTTTCGATATATGGAACACCGAAGTCATTAAAAATACATATGAGCTTCCTTAGAATGTTTACGCTGGTTGACCACTCAAAATCCATTGAATGCATGTCACGTCTAGAAAATTTCGCTTAAAATAATTGTCCGTCCACACGTCGCTGATGCACTACTTGAACCGTCAGATTTAATAATGTCGGTCATTTTGGCTTCAAATAAAAAACCTCCGACCCTCGGGATTGTCAAACGGTGTGTAAATTCCACTTTCAACATTTTCAGCCACACTCTCAGAGTGAGTACTAACATTCATGTTCGATTACTAATGAAGTGATTCGAACTAAATGTTCAGTTCGAGCAAATACGAAAGCAATCACTTTTCGTTCATCCAGCCAAACAAAAGCATCAACATAAATCGAGACGCTGAACAAGTGTGCTTGAAAATTTGGCAACTCGCTGTAATTCTCCAGCGTACTCCTTTTATTTCACGTGGCCCCAAGCAAAAGAACTTGCAAGTTGATAAACTCTTCCAGAGGTTTAGGTTTAAGTGGCAGTCTGCCATCAGACTCAATTAGACGTTTTCGTCCATTGTGATACCACAGGAACAGAAGAAAGAAGATGCCTCGTAGTTCCTACCGTTGAACCATCCACATCGCTTTAAAAAGCCCAATAACTTGCGAATGTTCACATCCGCTAAATCAGACAGGTTCTCAAAAAGATGAGAACCTAAAGTGGAATTTCTTCTGACTGCTAGTGTGGGACACCCTCACAAAAGGTGTTCAATAGTTACTTCTTCTTTGATGTCTCTACAGCTTCTGCAAAAGTCGTTGCTGGCAACCTTCAGTCTGTCAGCATGTTTTTCGATTAGACAGTGGCCTGTCATGACGGACACAATGACTGAGACGTCTGTTCTAGCCAATGACAGCAAAGCAGTAGAACTCTTCAAGTCTAGATTAGGCCACATAGTTTTGGGAATGCTCACAGCCCCCTCTTCGTGACCACCTATCATTCGTTGTCCTTCGGGCCTGGTCCTGAAAACTTAGCTTACATGTTGCCAGAGGCATATCCAGAGATTCCAGTATCCCTGGAATGTGTAGGGTAGTTCTTAGTCTCGCAAGCTCGTCCGCTTTATAATTCGCTGGGATATCTCTGTGGCCCGGCACCCAGAACAGGTGAATCTTGAACTGTTTAGCCATCTCGTTCAGAGATTTGCGAAAGTCGAGGCGGTTTTTGTGTTCAGAAATACATTCTCCAGGTATTTAGTGGCTTCCCGGCTGTCTGAGAAGATATTTATGCCAATCGTTCTAATGACATTATATCTTCCTTAATTGCGAGAATCTCCGCTTGATACACACTGTAGTGGTCGGGTAACATTTTCGATATGACCAGTTCTAAATCTTTAGTGTACACCCCAAAGGACACATTTAGTCATTTAGTTTGGAACTATCCGTATAAAAGTCTATGTAACTTCTGTAACCAGGGATATCGTAGTTCCAATCGGTCCTATCAGGAATAGTGGTACAGTAATTTTTATGAAAAAGCGGCTCAGGTAGGTTGAAATCCACACTGCCTGGAACATATTGAATCAAGGATAACACAGTGTCCGTAGCGCCACATGGCCTATTAGGAAGCTCCCTTAACCTCACGGCAGTGGTCGCTGTAATTTGGGTAGCTACAATGTCCAGAGGCATAAGATGTGTCGTCCTCAGTGCAGCTGTGGTACAAACAAGCCTTCCTTTGGATCCGAATAAGTATTGAGCAGTAGGTGGACTTTTGAAGCGCCGTCCTCTAGACCACAACACCATATAGCATAATAGGTCTGACAACTGCAGTATATACTCAATGCATGACACGCGGACATAATCCCCAACTTTTGCCAATGGCTCTCTTGCAGGTGTATAGGGCAAGAGTTGCATTTCTGGCCCTTTCCAAAATGTTGAATTTAAAGTTCAATTTCCTGTCCAGCAAAACACCTAGGTATTTTGCGCTTCCTGTAAATGGAACATTCTCTCCTCCCAAGTTGCCATTGCAGGCAACTTGTATCTCATGCTGTAAAGAACTACTTCTGTCTTGCACGGATTTACACCTAGACCACTTTCTGTAACCCATTTCGCTGTTACACGTAGAGCATCCTGAAGTACATCTCTTAGAGTGCTGGGAAACTTTTCAATAATCGCAATGGCTACGCCATCAGACCACTTTTACATATTTTTCTTCCAGAGACAATAATATATTGTTAATGGCTATATTCCAAAGTAGAGGAGACAGTACACCTCATTGAGGCGTTCCACTTTAGATCCACAGATACCAAGCCTGCCATAATGCATCTTTTAGTAAGTAAGTTATTAATAAACTTTCTTAGGGTAAAGTTGATGCCTAGAAACTCCAAATTCTTCATGATTGACGTCGGTTTTACATTATTGAAAGCACCTTCAATGTCAAGAAAAGCTACCACTGTATATTCCTTGACGGCGAGAGAACCCTCTATGTAGCCGACTAGGTCGTGAAGGGCTGCTGGCGCGACAGGCGATCTCCAGGTATCTTTGCCCTTACATCCATCCCACCAGGGAACCAGTCTATCATCGCACAAAGGATTTTCGGCTCAGACACAATTTCCCTAATAACCTCCGACGAATGCATACCAGTGACAACCTCTTCTGGCGCCACTTTGTCCGTTGGAGAATTTCCCGGGAAATGTGTATCAACGAGTAGTTCTCGTGTTTCGTCACTTGGCATTGTTCATACATTCTCTGACTTCTAATATACCCCACCGTAAAAGGTCTCGAGAACGGACTCTTCCTTAGCCTAGAGGCCTCAGATGTATCCTCCACGGAGCTGCAGAATTCTATCCAGGATTTTTTCTGAGCTCGCACTTATATTTTCTTAGCTCAGCCATTTAGATGTCCCAATCATGTCATGCTCTTGTGGCTTTTGCTCTGTTGAAGAGTTTTTTACAGTTCTTCCTTAGACCAACCAGTTCTGGGGTCCATCATGACGGTCGCTGTTAGCCCCTTGGCTTGGCACTAGGACATGCTGACACTAACGAGTCATTCAGGGCCTTCGTGATCCGCTTGACCACTTCGTCTATATCCTCCGCCGTTTCCACTTCCTTTTCTGGTCTAGAAGGGATAGGCGTGCAGAATTTGTGCCGAAATTTATCCTAATCCGCCTTTCTTCTGTTTAGCGGAGGGACCACTTCTGCAGTATTTTCTCCCAGGCTGAAACTAATATAACGATGATTATATTAGAGAAGCTGTGATCATCCAACACATCCCAGTCGCATATTCTTCCACTTATATTTTCCGATACAAAGGTAATATCTAGTACCTCCTGCCTATTCCTGGTAATAAAGGTCGGTTTATCCCCTTTATTACAAATCGCCAGATTGCAACTTATAATATATTCAATAAGCAGCTCACCCCTTTTGTTGACATCCGAACTTCCCCATATCTGGCGATGTATATTAGCATCACTTTCTACAATGAGGCTATTCTTCTCTACAGAAGCGGCTTCAACCAGCGGCTTAAGGTTTGAAGGCGGGATCTCTGAATCGTGTACCATATAAAGGGATGCCAGCTAGTAATGAGACTTGTTAATATCATGGCTGGCTACAACTAAATCTTCAGTGCTAAGCGACGGAAGAAGAAAACCATTTAAACTACTCTTTGCAAGAATACAGGCTCTGTGTCTCCTATTCCCCGTACTCTTGAGATGTTTAAATCCCGGAATTCACAGTCCACGAACCATTCCAGAGAATCTCGTCAAATCCCCCTGCCATCAAGAGGACATTTAGTGCCGCCGAAGCGGTCTTACAATGGTGGAGATCTGTGGAAACCGGACCATAGTCAGGATTCAGAACTTCCAACACTGTTGTGTTAGCCTCGTCATCTGATTCCACCAGGAATTCGTTCTCACCATACTCGATAGAACTTGTCATTATGAGCTTCCATACGCATCGAGGGGCAGGTGTGGACGATTCCTACTTAGATGCTTCAATAGTTGCTACTGTCGAAGTACTTTTTAAATTCCGTGCTTCCCCGCTGGCGCACCATTTGAGCCCAGTCTAACTGGATGACCCACCCACACAGGGCTTGTCGGGTCCGTTTCGATGCCATCCCCTCCTGTCTCGATTGTGGCAGGGGATATTCAGTCTCCTGCAATCAGCCTGACTTTAGCGATGTGGTCGATAGTTCCTCAGGCAAGTGTTCAGCACCAACTGCTGAGTCGTCTACTGATTCCCCAACCCTACCGCTTCTATAGACCTTCAGTTTCAACTTGTTGAAACCGTAGGATACAACCCCTTCAGGCTTGTTGAGGTCTACGAGACAGCCGGAGTTTAGTACGAATACTGCATGTCTCCGGTCACCATCAGCCTCATTCAATCTACCAATCTTCCAGTCGGTGGTTGAAAGATTGGGATTACATTCCCTGAGGGAATCCTCGGTATCCAAGCATGCGCCATTGGTCGAGAAGGAATATCTTCCATCTTGATTAAATCTAGTGCTGCACCTGGCTAGATCTCACCAATCTTTTTTAGCACACAACCATACATTTCAGCCGGTACAAACTGGAGGAGACTCAGGAAATTCCGCAAGGACATCGGAGTATACTGACGACAGTCCATTGACTATTCCACTCCAATTATTCCTAGGTATGCAGCCCTGTTCTTCTCCCTTGTCGACAACTGCCATCATCAAACTGTCCTTAGCGACATTACCAAAGGTTCTTGGACCCATCCTACGGTGCAGTTCCCGAATCAAGATGTGTAATATTTGGGGTAGCCTGTGCAGCGAATCCCCGAGCCCAATTTAGGGAGTCTCTCTCCCTATTAGGATCATTCGCACCAATCCTCTCAACAAACCTGAGAGCGACACATCGCTCTATTCTATTCTATTATTACAACCTCTGAAAGAGCGTGTTGGTTTGCCGGGGAAGGCCCAAGGCCTAGGCAAATTATAGGCATGCGAAGAAAGAATAGGTTCGGCCTTGTCCTTAGGTGTCTTCGTCAAAAGCTCCTGCTGACCAGTCGTCTGTCGCCTAGTGGAGCCTGGAGCAGCCGCTCCACCAGTCGAGGTTTCAGTAGCAGGCAACATGCTACGGCCTGATACCATCATCGCAGCTGTTGGATCTTTGGAGTCCATTTTAAGCCTACTCCCGGGCTCTAGATCTGGGGACTGACGAAGATCATCAACCGCCTAATGGACCTGCATCGTAGCTATCCTTGAGTGACTTAAATTTTTCTTCCAAAAACAATGACCTACATTATTCTTGAGGAGCGACAAAACAAAATGTCCGCTTCACTGAACTGTTCAAACCAGAGATAACAATGTCCGGAAATTGTTTTCCTCAAAAGAGCAATGGTTTCGTTGCTTGTGTGGCACTTAGCGCCTTCTTATTGAAAGTAAACGTTGTGCAGATCAATACTCTCCAACTCCGACCATAGAATCATTAATCATCTTTTGATAGCGCAATCCATTCAGCGTAACTGTTGATAATTTTCATAAATGTAAGGCCCATAAAGCGCATCAAACACTTACACATTGAGGATGGAGAGGTTTGTCAACAATAATTTTTGGGTTCTCCGAGCCCCAGATGCCACAATTTTGCTGTATTGCGGTCCGACGAGGTGCTTTTAATATTTTCAATGCGTGTTGAGACATGTAAGTTCCATTTTTTTTTCAATGACGTAGTTTCTACTAGTCAAATGTCAAAGAATAATAGCTTCAAAAGTGGCAGCTACCGAAATACCGAGTGATTCAATATAACACCTCGTGTTGGAAAATCCGACGAAAACGTCATACGCTTGTATAAAACGCATAAGAAAATAGTGAACGTCATAAGCCTCGAGAAAACTCTGCCACTTTTTATGCTTCGACATCATATAATTTTATGAGATTGGTGCTATAGTGCCTAAATATGTAGACAAATCCACCTTGCGTAGCAGTATGTCCTCGTTAATATATTCACAAATACCAGCATAAGTGATCGGAACAACAGCTGAACATGTTTCTGATGATCTCGTCGCGATTTGAGCTCAGAGGTTTTCTGTTATAGACGATCCTTGTAACCTTTGGCCACCCCGGGCCATAATCATAAATTCACGAATGTTTGAAAGCGCTGGTTGCGAAAATTTTTTCAATCACACTGTCCAAGAAAATATTTTCTGTTTTTTTTTTTGTAAGGAACGGTTACAGTAAAGCCTAGTACTGACTTGGAGTTTTCGCGCGTTGACAAATGACAACGAACTTTTTTCAGATAAGCAGTACTAAGTTCTTTTTACGAAATGATTTCAACATGTTGCCAACAGCATTGTCAAATTTCGTATGTTTTAAGCGAACATGTACATTAAATGCAGCGAACAATTAAAATCACCCGTTTACAAAAATTGTTAGTTTCACAGATCGACGGACATAGCTACATAGATCGATAGAGAAAGAGTCAAGACGATAAAGAATATAAATACATATATATTTATCGAGTCGCAGATCAATATTTAGAGGTGTCACAAACGGAATAACTAGCTTTGTGTACCCCCCATCCTATGGTGGATCGTCTTGAGGTTTTATTTAAAAAAGATTTGTCCTACATAACATCATTTGCATATTGGATGGGTATTAGCCACAAACAAACCAATCCGCACCCATTTAAATCAACCCCCGCCTTATCGGCTCTCAACTCTGCGCAGAGCTATTTCTTGATTTTACGTCCATCTCGGCTGAAATGTGATTCGAGCATGGCGTTGAAGAAACTATATAGTCTATATAGTAGATGCATAAATGTAGCACACGTATGTGTGAGAGTATATGGATGATTTCATTCCATATAAACGGGGCAGGACAAATGAAATGCTTGGAGAGTGTGCAAAAGGCTCATTGCTATTTTGTATGCAAATTTACATATTTAACGTTTGTAGTAGTCAAAGTGAAACAGGATTTAATTTAAATATCCGAGCCTACTTTCCTTGGGCGAAGAAAGTGGAATGAGCAGTTGTTTGAGGGCGATGGGGAAAGTAGCGGAGTAGGGTGGTGACCAAAGCAGCTTTAAAAGAGATAAGAGGAGTTGAAACTTCAGACTTCACCCAAGAGCAAACGATGGACTGTATAAGATTTGTTGTGCAGAAAGCAAAAAAAAAAAAAAAAAAAAAAATAAGAGATTGACTCAAGTCGAGTTTTAGAGGTGTGGTTTATTCCAGATTTTGGGTGTTTTTTCTTACCGCCCACGTTACAAAATACAAGTGAGTTGACTTAGGCATAATACCCGCCAAGTCATAAGTATATAAATACTAAGTGATTTTCTAACTGTAAGTTAACTTCATATTCATATAACGTATGAATTCAAATGTTTGTTATACATATATAACTTTATAAAGAATCCAAATTACTCGTAAGTCTAAAGTTCACTTTAGCCAGCAGTCATCATTAAGATTGCGATGTAATGCTTCCACCCACGCCTTTATTTTAAATCTAACCATCGATGTTACTCCGATACGAACAAGTAAAGTGAAGTTAGATCATAAAATGCCAATTACACTAAAGTGGAGAAATTGAAATTCATATAACCAAACTGGGGGGAAACGGTGTAGGAGTCTGGCAATGAGGATTAATCGATTTCAGGAAGTTTCTCTTATGTTGGTATTAAATACTCTAAAAGATTTTTTCACTTGCACTGCTCCCATTTGCCATTGCCATTACCATGCATATGTATGTACATTTTAAGCGTTGAAACCAATTGAACAATATATTGAGAAAGAATATTTCTCTTAACAAATGAAAAAGACCATTATCGCGCAATAAATGTCACAAAAATGTGCGATTGTTTTTCAGGCACCATAACATATGATACTATCAATGATAAATATCGAAAGGAGCGTGAGGATAAAGACCATGGCAGCGATAACGATGATGATGACGATGGCGATCACAGTGTTGGTGATGACGATGATGAAGATGAGGATGAAGATGACCGCAATGGATCGGTTATTGATAAAGATTCGAATGTAGTAAAAGGTATACAGAAAACAACTCAGTTGGAGAATGTGCGACGCGAGGCAACAGTATTGGTCGATCGTGTCCTTGAAGAAAGTATCTACATTGTTAATGAACAGGAGGATCGCAATGACAGTGATCCGAGGAATGGTGATTCAAAAGAAACTGGCAACGTTTCCAGTGTCCAGTTGGGCTTAGCAACGTCCTCCATCAATGATGGCAACTACCGACAGGAATACAATTCTGAAAGTGAAAATTATGCCATAACTTGCGATATAGTAGGCGGTGTGGACGTTGTTAAGTCCCCCACCATTGAGTCAATGTCGGGAAAGTCTTTCGATGACAACTTGAGTTCTTCCGATGACCAGCAGCAACAACAATCGATTGGGCCACAGGAACCACCATCGCGGAGTGGTGATGATATTCGTGGCGCCAAAATAACAGTGCAAACATCTCAAACCAAAGGTAAATCTTACATATATGTCTTGGAACCGAGATTGTTGTTTTTGAAAAGTTCGTCAATATTCGTGATCGTTAGCGACTCGTGTCGTAGCAGCGGTAGTGTAAACCAGACCATTCCACTACAGTGGTGAAACATTAAGTTTAACATTTTCAGTACATTTGTTTTTGAGAACAAGTTTTTCTAAGAACAGTTATTTAGACCGAATGAAGTGCAGAGTGATACTTAGTAGATAAGTTTTATCCGGCTAAATACCTCACCAATGTCGCTAGTATTAGTATTACCCTCCAGCATAGGATGGGGTATACTAATTTCGGCATTCCGTTTGTAACGCATCGAAATATTGCTCTGAGATTCAACAAAGTGTATATATTCTTTCTTGATCGTTTTGACATTCTTAGTCCATGTAGCCATGTCCATCCGTCCGTCCGTCTGTCGAAAGAACGCTAACTTTCGAAAGAGTAAGGCTAGGTGCTTGAAATTTTGCATAAATACTTCTTATTAGTGCTGGTCGGTTGGGATTGTAAATGGGCCAATTTGGTCCATGTTTTGGTATAGCTGCCATATTAACCGATATCGGATGTTGACGTCTTCAGGCTCTAGAGGGCGCAATGCTTATCCGATTTGGCTGAAATTTTGCATGAACTGTTTTGTTCGAACTTCTAACAACTGTGACAAGTATGGTTCAAATCGGCTCTAACGTGATAAAAAAATGCAAAGTTTGCCCATGAACATTCCACTAAGGAACAGGGGCAAACTTCTCTCATATCAATGAGTGTATTCCGATTTAAGTTCAAAGCTCAATAATAAGGGGCCTCCTTTTTATAGCCGAGTCCGAACGGCGTGCCGCACCTCTTTAGAGAGAAGTTTTACATGGCATAGTACCTCACAAATGTTGCCAGCATTAGGAGGGGAAAACCACCGCAGAACTTTTTTTCTGATGGACTCGCCAAGATTCGAACCACGTCGTTCAGCGTCATAGGAGGACATGCTAACCTCTGCGCTACGGTGGCCTCCCCTAACGTGATAAAACTCCCATATAATCAGATCTCGGACCTTGACTTCGTGAGGGCACAATTGTTATTTGCTGAAATTTAGAATAAAGTGGTTTGTTTTGACCATCAATAACTGCGCCAAGCATGGCTCAAATCGATTCATAGCTTGATATAGCTTCAATATAAGCCGATCTCCCGATTGTACTTCTTGAGCCTCTAGAGAGAGCAATTCTTGTCTGATTTGGCTGAAATTTTGCACAGTGACTTCTTGCATGACCTTTAACTTACGAGTTAAATATGGCCTGAATCGATTCATATAAACAAATCTCCCAATATAGCGCTCAGTTTTTTTCCGATTAGGCTGAAATTTTACACAATGAATTCCACTTAGGTCTCCAACAGCCAAACCAAGTATGATCCCATATGGCTTGCTATAGCTGGCACAGCATAGCAAATCTCATCCATTATCCTTTGTTTGTCTATAAAGAGATATCGGCCAAAGAACTTGGCAAATGCGATCCATGATGGAGGGTATATAAGATTCGACCCGGCCGGATTAAGCACGCTTTTACTTGTTTTTTATGTTCTCGCCAGGGTTTCAACCCTTACGTGCGACGTTACAGGCGGACATTTTCTGTACCACGGTGACATCTTTTTGAATGTGATTGATCGAAAAAGAAGAATTGATTAGTAAATTGTCATGCCGGCTAAATTTTTAAATTACATAGCCTATTTATTTCGAAGAGTTTTGAAAAAGTGTACCCATGTCCTATATATTGTCGGCCTATGTTTGTTCCATACGCCATTTTATCTTATTATACCCTCCACCATAGAATGGGGGGTATACTAATTTCGTCATTCTGTTTGTAACTACTCGAAATATTCGTCGGAGACCCCATAAAGTATATATATTCTTGATCCTCGCGACGTTTTATGTCGATCTAGCCATGTCCGTCCGTCCGTCCGTCTGTCTGTCGAAAGCACGCTAACTTCCGAAGGAGTAAAGCTAGCCGCTTGAAATGTTGCACAAATACTTCTTATTAGTGTAGGTCGGTTAGTATTGTAAATGGGTCATATTGGTCTATGTTTTGATATAGCTGCCATATAAACCGATCTTGGGTCTTGACTTCTTGAGCCTCTAGAGTGCGCAATTCTTATCCGATTGGATTGAAATTTTGCACGACGTGTTTTTTTATGATACCCAACAACTGTGTCAAGTATGGATCAAATCGGCCCATAACCTTATATAGGTGCCATATAAACCGATCTTGGGTCTTGACTTCTTGAGCCTCTAGAGGGCGCAATTATTAACAACTGTGCTGAGTATGGTTCAAATCGGTTTTTAACCTGATATAGCTGCCATATAAACCGATCTGGGGTCTTGACTTCTTGTGCCTATATAGGACGCAATTGTTATCCAATTTGGCTGAAATTTAGCATGACGTGTTTTGTTATGACTTTCAACAACTGTGCTAAGAATAGTTCAAATCGGTTTATAACCTGATATAGCTGCGTTATAAACCGATCTGGGGTCTTGACTTCTTGAGCCACTAGAGGGCGCAGTTATTATCCGATTTAGCGGAAATTTTGTACAACGGCTTCTCTTGTGAACTTTAGCATACGTGTCGAAAATGGCATGAATCGGTTTATAGCCTAATGCAGCTCCCCTGTAAACCGATCTTCCTATTTTACTTCTTCAGTCCCTAAAGTGCGCAATTCTTACTAGATTTGGCTGAAATTTTACGCAATGACTTCTACTATGGTCTCCAATATTCAGTTCAATTATGGTCCGAAATGAACCATAACTGAATATTGTTCCAATAACATAGCGATTCTTTTCTTTTATGCTTTGTTTGCCTAAAAAGAGATACCGTGGCAAGAGCTCGACAAATGCGATCCATGGTGGAGGGTATATAAGATTCGGCCCGGCCGAACTTGGCACGCTTTTACTTGTTTGAGTTAGGATCACTTTCTAGGGTTTTAAGCTACGAACTTTGTGAATTTTCAATAATTTTTTACGTATCTCTCTTACTTTCCGAAATATAGAGATGTAAGTTTGTTGCATATCTACTTAAAAAAAAAATGTGATTTTATTCCATATCCAAAATTTCTGCACGTGGAACAAAATTACAATTATTTTTGACAAATCAATTTTTGGCAATAGTGCTGTCATGTTCCACGTGCTCAAGTTTTACTCACTCTATTTAAAAATGTAACTACAAGCAATAATAAAAAAAAAATTCATTGGAATAAATAATGCCAGATGGCGCTTATATTCGCCAATTTTTAATTTGAGATTTACTATACGGGTTTGAAAACAATGAGAAAGGAAAATAACAAGGTTTTGATTCTAGAAGAAGCCCCCCATAATGAATGCTATTGGATTTACCGAATGTGAAGTGTGACTAAACTAATGCAGCATTTCTTCATGCATTCATGTGTACCATAAAATTGCAATCAAGAATCCAGAACCTGAAGCAAGCAATTCTATTCTCTTTCTTGAAAATATTAGAAGTCACTCAAAAATTTGCTTTTGCCTGACCGCTCTAATATAGACGAAATCGATGGCATACATTCAGTTATCAATACGCATTTAACACATCTGGAGATATTTGATCACATCATCTTTTTGAGTTGTTATTAATGATAGATCTACCGAGAGAAGGCTTTCTATCAAATCAAATGATCTTTACGGCTTTTCTAAATTACTTGTATATAGTTTGCAGCCCACCACCGAACAACTCGTCTCGTCTCTCCTAGACTCGTCAAAATTCTTGTTAATTATGGTCCAGATCGATGGGTGTAGTGGCCGATAACACCGATCTCCCGATTTAGGGTCTGGAGCTCATTTATCACCCGATTTCTATGAAACGTGGAAATGTAAGATGTGTTGAATGCCTTTACAGTCGTGTTGAATATGGTTGAGACGGAACCTTATTTGGATATACATGTGTGCCATATACGGCGACACCCCAATTTAAGTTCTTGGGTCCATAACAGACGTATTCATTACGCCATTTCGCCGCAATTTGGATACGTGAATTGTATTAGACCTCTCGATAGCCGTGCCAAATATGGTCCACATTAGAACATATTTGGATATTGCTGTCATATAGACCGGTCTACCGATTAAAGATTCTTCGCCCATTAAAGGCTTGATACCCGAATTCGCCGAGGGCTTTATTAGGCAAATGGTTATCCTTGCCGCATATGATCTGTGTCGGGATCAAGTCTCCAAAGTTCGGCCCGACCGAATTAAAAAATTTTTTCTTGTTATATATTTTTTAAGAAAAATCCAATGTTTTTCACAATATAAACTCATTAATGAAAAAAAAAATAATTTTTTAATTAAATAATATTCTACAACGGAGGTGGAACACATCTCTAATGTAGAAAATTATATTAGATTAGCAAAACTTAGATGGGGAAAACAACGCAAAACTTCAGTTAAAGTCGGAGCAAAGAAAAACAAATCCATTTGCCATAATAAAGCTTTTACAAAATTAATGAGGAAAAAACAGTTCTGGTTCAGTAAAAAACACGATTTTCTTATGTCAAACAGAATAACGCAAAATATCCTTAAACAGAATAGAGGTTCCACTTATTGAATATGTTGAAAAACTTCGTATTCAATTTAGAATACTTTAATAATATATAAGACATGTATGTTAAATCATTCATGTAAATTATGTATTGTATTTTTGTATTTTATTATGATAAAACCCATACAAAAGACAATCTTATATATGAAAATGAATTTGTGTTTGTTTGTATGTATGTTCCGTATGGGCTCAAAACCAATTTTCTTGAAATTTTCACAGATGGTGCATAATGATCCCGTGGTGAAAATAGGGTACTACATTTTTTAATATCTGAAGGGGGAGCGGACCCTCTCCCATACCCTAATTTTCAGAAATGCCAGATCTCGGGGATGGATGGTACTGTTTAAGCGAAATTTTGCATGCTCTCTTATAGTACCTAAAAACAAAAAATTGGTATCCAAATTTCGGATGGGGTACCTAGGGGCTCAACCCGTCCCCCAAAACCTACCAAATATATATATATATAGACCATTCACGCCAATATGGGACTCAAATGAAAGGTATTTAAGAAAAAAAAAATGGAAGGCACTTGCGAGTAGATAACCAATCATATATTTAAATGAGAAAAAAAAGGTATTTGAGTGTAGAATACAAATGTGGGACCAAGTGTTTTGGGGGCCAATTTTTAAGCCAATGACAATGTGTGTTTCAAATAAATGATATTCGAGAGTATTGCAACATGCTGCTAATTTTGAGGTCTTAGAGCTTGGGGTCTCAAATGGAAAGTATTGGGGAGTAGAGCGTAAAATTGATACCCACTTTTAGGACTAATTTTCTGGGGGTCTACCCCTTCCCTATAACACCCCACAAGCAGTAACTATGGGGCTCAAATATAGGTATTTGAGATTAGAAAACGAACTTCATAACGAATTGTTAGGTCGAAGTGTTTGGGGATGCCTCATCCCATAAACTCCTCTCTAACCAATGCCAATATGGGGAATAAGTAAATGGTATTTGAGTGTAGAGTACGTTTTTTATATCAGCATTTTCTTAGCATGGCATTTCAGTAAAAGCTCTTTAATTGTCGAAAATTAATATTCTAAGTATAGTTTTGCTCCATATAAAGTAAAAGAAGGCGTAGCGGAGCGGGCCTGGTTCACTCGGGTGACATATAAAGCATGGGTTGGTGAATTGATAAGTACAATGAGTTCAACAAGTTTTCATTTAAATAGAACAAAAATTGGCAAAAATTTTTAACAATTTAAGCAAAGTTACTGATACGATATATAAATAAAAACAAGTAAAAAATCGGAGAAGAAAACTTTAAGAAAATTTAACAGTTTAATCAAAGTTACTGATAAAATAAATAAATAAAATTTTTTAAAAAAAACAAAACCAATAATTAATTAAAATGATTGTAAATCGAAGATTTGAACTGTCGTTCATTACTTATAATTTGAATACTATTGGGAAGATTATTCCAGAGACGTATAGCATTAACAAAGAACTGTTGTTGAAACACACGATATTGTTGACGTATTTGTATTACTTGTTTACCTGTTGTAGAGATGGCGAAACGCAATACAAAAGCCAGATATTATGGTTCATTGGTATAAATAATCTTGTGGATCATTTGCAATGATCTTAAGGTACGAGTTAAATGAGACGCCATATACTTGTCTGGCAAAGTGAAATACCCAGTCTTTCCCACGCAAACCAAAAATGTGTCTAACGACATCGTTAAAGGCTACGTGCAATTTGTTTCTATGAGTTACATCACTTTTCTCTTTCTGACTGCTAGTGCGGGAAACACACAGAGAAGGCATTCTATAGTCGTTACTGGCAACCAAGAGTTTGTCAACATATTTTCCGATTAGACCGTGACCTGTCATAACGGACACAATGACTGAGACGTCTGCAAAGCGGTAGACCTCTTCAAGTCTAGATTAGGCCACATAGTTTTGGAATGCTCACAGCCCACTCTTTGTGACCATCAATCATTCGTAGTCCATCGAGCCTAGTCCTGAATACTTAGCAGCTGTGCTAAGTAAAGTTAAAATCGGTTCATATCCTGATATAACACCCACATAAACGGAAACTGGTTTTGAACTTCTTGAGACTCTAGAGGGCACAATTATTATCCGATTTGTCTGAAATTTTGCATAAGGTGCCCAAGTATGGTCTAAATCTATATGTGCCCTTTAAACCGATCTCCCGATTGTACTTTTTGAGCCTCTAGAGAGGACAATTGCTATCCGATTTGGGTGAAATTTTGCATGAAGTGGTTTGTTTTGACTTCCAATAACTATGTCAAGTATGGTCTAAGTCGGTTCATAACCTAATATAGCTCCCATATAAACCGATCTCGGATCTTGACTTCTTCAGCCTCTAGAGATGTCAATTCTTATCCAATATGGCTGAAATTTCGTACAACGACGTGCCAAATATCGTTTGAATCGAATCGGTCTTCAACCAGATTTAGCTCCCATATAAACCGAACTTCCGATTTTACATCTTGAGCCCCTTTAGAGCGCAATTCTTATCCGATTTGGTTGAAATTTTGCACAATGATTTCTACTATGGTCTTCAACATCCAAACTAAGTATGGTCTGAATCGGTCCATAACCTGATATAGCTCCAATAGCATAGCAATTATTATGCATTATGCTTCGTTTGCCTATTAGGAGATATCGGGCAAATAACTTGACTAATGTAATCCATGATGGAGGGTATGTGAGATTCGGCCCGCCCGAAATTAAGATACTTTGACTTGTTAGCATCCAAAAAACGGAAACTTACCTATGTAGAAATCGCATATCATGGTCCCGAGCTTTGCCTCAAAACAAAATCTGTTGATAAAACCTATCGTATTTTATAATTTAAAAGTACGTTTATATTGGCCACTTATTCCGGATTTATGGTCTTTTCAAGATTTAAGTGCTAAATCCTTTATTTAATGGCAGCTTTACCCATACACATATAAGTCCGATTTTTTGCTGCATTTATTTTTAAATCCCAAATAAAACGGATTTCATGGCTGAATAATCGATAAAAGTACCAAATAATGCAGCTGCTGCGAGAATTGCAAAATTTGAGCACAATTGGAAGATGTTAACACGTGCTGCTGGGGCCTCAAAGTTTGGAAAATCTCATTTTTTGGGTATTTGGCGACTTTAGGGACTTTGGCGACCCATATCTCTGAAACGGCTAAACTTAATTGCCTGTGTCATACATCAAATGAAAAGCCATTATCATTTTAGCATTTTATATTCAATTAGGAAGAACGTTAGTAGAATTGAATTCGAGATAATGAAGCCAATGTCCCTAAATACGTGGAAGGTAACCCTTGTGCTGATAGTCAGTCTGTCGTTTTTATGTAATTAAGATAAAGATCGGAGTTTGGCATAAAAATGCGCCAATTTTGCATTTAAAACCTTTTCTTAATGCCTCCCCTTATGAAAATACAAAGAGATGATTATAAGTTGATGGCAAGTTTTTTTCAAAAAGTCGAAAAGTCTACTTTTTGCAAATGTCGACTTCCTGATAAGGTCAAAAAGTCGACTTTTACAAAAAAAAGACTTAAAGTCGACTTTTGCCATTTAGATAAAAGTCGAAAAGTCTAGAGTCGACCTTTCGTCCCAGTTTGGAATCCCTATTGGGTACCCACCACCATTGATTCTGCTAAAAATGTATACAAAATAAATTTAGTTGAAGAGCATAATTTTATTCTCATACTTATCTTCTGTCAAACCAGCAAAAATTAAAGCTTCTGCGAATCGAACAAGGATAGATCAAGGACAAGGGATCTTATTAGGCTATAGACTGCTTGGGACCGTATTTGGCACAGTTGATGGAAGTCATAACAGAACACCGCATGCAAAATGTCAGCCAAATCGGACAAAAATTGCGGCTTGTGAGGAGTCATGAAGTCAAATCGCGAGATCGGGGTCTATGGGAGCTATATCAGGTTATATACCGATTCGAATCGTACTTAACACAGTTGCTGGAAGTTTTACAGAACACTATATGCAAAATTTCAGCCAATTTGGATAAAAATTGCAGCTTCCAGGGGCTCAAGAAGTCAAATCGGGAAATCGGTTTATATGGGAGCTATATCAGGTTCTTGACATATTTGAACTGTACTTAACACAGTTTTCGGAAGTCATAACAGAACACTACATGCAAGGTTTCAGCCATATCAGACAAAAATTGGAGCATGTATGGGCTCAAGAAGTCAAATCGGGATATCGGTTTATATGGGAGCTATATCTAAATCTGAGTCGATGTGGCTCATTTGCATTCCCCAACGACCTACATCATTTATTAAGTATCTGTGCAAAATTTCAAGCGCCTAGCTTTATGCGTTCGACAGACGGACGGACGGACATGGCTAGATCGATTCAGAACGTCGAGACGATCAAGAATATATATACTTTATGGGGTCTTAGACGAATATTTCGAGGTGTTACAAACGGAATGACTAGATAAGTGAACCCCCATCCTATGGTGGTGGGTATAAAAAACACTATTCAATCCAAGACATGGCTTGATATATGTTATTCAGATTCTGCTCCATGGAAAACAAAAACGGTAGAGCAGTGATTTGCTGACTTCAAACATGGCCGCGCGGACACAGACAATAATCCACGCTCTGGTCACCTAAAAGATAAGGTCACACTATTAATAAGTGCACAAAATTGTTTTGGAAAACCGAAAAGTTAAGTTGCAGGGGTTAGCTGACATTGTGAAGATATCAAAGGAACACCTTTGTTTTAGATTGCAACAGCATTTGAGTATGAGAAGGCTGTGCTCAAAATGTGTACTGCGTTAGCACTCCAATGAAGAGGTTATTGCTGTAACTGAAGCATATTTTGAGGACAAAGACAAATCGTTCCACAACAAAAGTATTGAAATGTCAGAGAAATGCTGAATCGACTGTATCGTCCTCGACGGAAACTATGTTGATGATACAATTAAATGTTGATCAAAAAGGTATTTTTGTACCCTCCACCATAAGATGGGGGGTATACTATTTTCGTCATTCTGATTGTAACTACTCGAAATATTCGTCTGAGACCCCATAAAGTATATATATTCTTGATCGTCGTGAAATTTTATGTCGATCTAGCCATGTCCGTCCGTCCGTCCGTCTGTCTGTCGAAAGCACGCTAACATCCGAAGGAGTAAAGCTAGCCGCTTGAAATTTTGCACAAATACTTCTCATTCGTATAGGTTAGTTGGGATTGTAAATGGGCCATATCGGTCCATGTTTTGATATAGCTGCCATATAAACCGATCTTGGGTCTTGACTTCTTGAGCCTCTAGAGTGCGCATTTCTTATCCGATTGGGATGAAATTTTGCACGACGTGTTTTGTTATGATATCCAACAACTCTGGCAAGTATGGTTCAAATCGGTCCATAACCTGATATAGCTGCCATATAAACCGATCTTGGGTCTTGACTTCTTGAGCCTCTAGAAGGCGCAATCCTTATCCGATTGGAATGAAATTTTGCACGACGTGTTTCGTTATTATATCCAACAACTGTGCCAAATATGGTTCAAATCGGTCCATAACCTGATATAGCTGCCATATAAACCGATCTTGGGTCTTGACTTCTTGAGCCTCTAGAGGGCGCAATTCTTATCCGATTTGAATGAATTTTGGCACGTAGTATTTTGTTATGATATCCAACAACTGTGCCAAATATGGTTCAAATCGGTTCATAACCTGATATAGCTGTCATATAAACAGATCTGGGGACTTGACTTCTTGAGCTTCTAGAGGGCACAATTCCTATCCGATTTGGCTGAAATTTCGCAAGACGTTTTTTATTGTTACTTTCAACAACTATGTCAAATAAAGTACAAGTCGGTTCATAACCTGATATAGCTGCCATATAAACCGATCTGGGATCTTGACTTCTTGAGCATCTAGAGGTCGCAATTATTATCCGATTTGCCTGAAATTTTGTACGACGGATTTTTTCATGACCAACAACAAACGTGTTTATTATGGTCTGAATCGGTCCATAGCCTGATACAGCTCCCATATAAATCGATCTCTCTATTTTACTTTTTGAGCTCACAAAGAGCGCAATTCTTATTCGAATTGGCTGACATTTTACACAGGTTTCCAACATATAATTTAATTGTGGTCCAAACCGGACCATATCTCTCTAATAGCAGAGCAAATCTTTTCTTATATCCTGTTTTGCCTAAGAAGAGATGCCGGGAAAGAACTCGACAAATGCGATCCATGGTGGAGGGTATATAAGATTCGGCCCGGCCGAACTTAGCACGCTTTTACTTGTTTATTATCCTACGGACTTTTCAACCTATGTGTTACGTTGTTTTTGAACGAGCGTCAGTACAGTCAAAGTCTTTTGACTGTACTATTGCTACAACATTGAGTTTAAACTATCGCCACGAGTGCTGCCGAATTTTTCTTTGATTGAGATATATGTGATGGAAATCTTACAAAGTATTTTCTCTTAGCTGATATCGGTTATAAGAAGCAAAGATAAAAAAAAAAAACAAAACAAAAAAATCGATGACACAGTACACACACCGTAGGAATTTATTTTACCAATGCATAGAGTACATTATATTTCGTAGCTAATTTATATAATAAATCATATAGAATTACTATTCAAAATTGTCAAATATATGAACCGTACCATCCGAATGTCAATTAAGGTTTCTTCATCGTTATTATTTCTGTTTCTTACCACTATCTATGCTTTGATCGCTAAATTTACCAAATCGAACTGAACCATTACCGTAGTGAGTAGCTTCATAACTAACGTCGAAGAATCTGTGCCACAAGGCGAGGACTATGCTACGGACGAACGAAATGCCATGAGAACTCGTCGCATTGAGCACAAATTCGAAAAGATCTCATCGATGGTTGAGGACTTAGACATAGAAGCAGACAAATTTGACGAGCAATTTGGATCTGTTGTTGCAGAGGACGAAATTAGTAACTTGCAAGGCGAATTTTCTAAATTAAGCTGGGATGATAGTCTATCTCCCACAACCAATACATTGGCTGACGTTGGTCAAAGCACGCCAGACTGCGATTCTCTAGACTTTGTAGCAGGTATTCCCTATTCCATTCAAACATCAGCTAATCACATTTTGCTGTTCACACACCAACACATTCATCTGTATTGTAAACAACTACTGCGATGTTTTTATTTGTCGTTACTATCTTCAGTTTTCAAAAGGACCTTTTTAAACATTTTAATAAGTTTATGTACATTCGCCAACGAAATACCGCTTTTGATTCCTGGATTGGGTTTTAACTATCGTTCCGGGCATTACAAATGCCGTAAATTTTCATATTTTACAGTTAATTCAATTCTTTTTATAAAAGTCGGTGGTGTGCCATGTGAAAATGTATCTGCGCATTTGGCATTCCATGCGGAACAGAGAAGACATTTTGCAGTTAAAATTGAATTGATGGCATGCCTGTATTTATCGTAATATGTACCTATGACGCATGCATACACAAACATTACCATTCACACATACACTGAAAACAAGTTTGTCCTTATAAATGTAACAGAATGTATCGATGTCCAATATTACAACTTTTAAGAAAAAATTTGTGTGGTGCAAGCTTTTTACTTCATATAAGAGCATTTTTTTTTTCTTAAATTGCAATCTTAACTTTTCTTTCTATTGGGAAAGACATTTTTATAGTAGGTCAATATATTGCAGTTGTTTCTTAGAAAAAGAAACAGGAAAGCAAGCCGTTGATGACGTTTTCGTATAGTTGTCGCGAAAATAATGCTTAATATTTGAAGCAACATTGTGAACGATCATGCCACCAAGGAATATATAGATGACAGTATCCCTCATATATTCATTAACGACAATATTCCAAAATATTCTGCTTGCTTGTCTTCAATGACAAAATAGAGGAAAGGATCCAATAATTGTCATTGAAGAATTCATTTATTATAAAAAATATATTTATAACTAAGATAGAATATTTTATTAAATAAATTGTTTAATTTTTGTTGTCGCTTTGTTCAGGGGGAATTTTGTTAATGGCTGGTGTTAGTTTTTCGCATTAATAAATGCAGTTTTTGCACACATATCCAACGCCTCGCTTTGACGTCTTCTAATAAAACAACACAAACATATATGAACATTTACCTACGCGTAGGGAATCTTGTTGGATCTGTTGA
The DNA here is from genome assembly GCF_963082655.1 of Stomoxys calcitrans. Lineage (NCBI taxonomy): Eukaryota > Metazoa > Arthropoda > Insecta > Diptera > Muscidae > Stomoxys > Stomoxys calcitrans. Next base: position 143,523,726 of record NC_081552.1, on the reverse strand, counting down.
GTAGAGCGGACGTTTTGCTATTTTACTCCGCAAGAATTTTCCTACTATTCGTAATAGGTCATTATTTTTGGAAGAAAAATTTAAGTCAATCAAGGATAGCTGCAATAGATGATCCATGACCATTAGGCGGTTGATGATCTGCGTCCGTTTCCAGAGGAGCGGCAGATCTAGAGCCCGGGAGTAGACTTAGAATGGACTCCAAAGACCCAACAGCTGCCGTGATGGTATCAGGCTGTAGCATGTTGTCTGTTACTGAAACCTCGATTGGTGGAGCGGCTGCTCCAGGCTCCACTAGCCGACAGACGACTGGTCAGCATGGGCTTTTGACGAAGACACCTGGTTCTAGTTTGCCTAGGCCATCGGCCTTTCCCGGCAAACCAACACGCTCTTTAAGGGGTTGGAATAATAGAAGACGCATCGCTCTCAGGTTTATTAAGAGGCTTGGTGCGAATGATCGTAAGACTCTCACTAATAGGGAGAGAGATTCCCTAAATTGACTCGATAATTCGCTGCACAGTCTACCCCGCTGCACAGGCTACGCAGTCAACCAAAAGGCTGCGATCACCTGGAGGGCATACCATGCATAAAAGAACTAGGACGTACAACAGTAAGATGGGTCCAAGAACCTTTGCTTATGTGGCTACGGACAGTTTGGTTATGGCAGTTGTCGACAAAGGAGAAGAACAGGGCTGCATACCTAAGAATAATTGGAGTGGCATAGTAAATGGACTGTCATCAGTATTCTCCGATGTCCTCGCGGAATTTCCTGGGTCTCCTCCAGTTTGTGACGATGCAGGCTGGTATAGGGGCCAATACAGTCTAATTGCCTTTGGGGATCAACGCTCAATTGAAGTGTATCGTTGTGCACTAAAAAAAAGTTTGGGGGAGATATTCCTTCTCAACCAATGGTGCATGCTTGCATACCAAGGATTCCCTCAGATCTTGAATTGATACTTGGAAGACTAAGGGAATGTAATTCCAATCTTTCAACCACCGACTGGAAGATTGATAAATTGGATGAGGCTGATGGTGACCGGATACATGCAGTATTCGTACCAAACTCGGGCTGCCTTGCAGATCTCAATAAATCTGATGGGGTTGCATCCTACGGATTCAACAATTTGAAACTGAAGTTCTATAGAAGCGGTGGGGTTGGGGAATCAGGAGACGACTTGTCAGTTGTTGCTGAGCACTTGCCTGAGGAACTATCGACCACATCGCTAAAGTCTGGCTGATTGCAGAAGACTGAAAATACCACTGCCACAATTGAGACAGGAGGGGATGGCATCGAAACGGGACCCGGCAAGCCCTGTGTGGGCTGGTGTCCAGATCTCTGGAGATCGCCTGTCGCAGCAACAGCATGCATATAGTAAAGGCAATTTTAATGAAACAGCCCTTCACGACCTAGTCGGCTATATAGAGGGATCTCTTGCTGTAAAACCGACGTCAATCATGAAGGAGATGGAGTTGGACCGCAAAAAAGTTTATTAATAACTTACTTACTAAATGATGCATTATGGCAGGCTTGGGGTCTGTGGATCTAAAAAGAGGGGTCAGCAGAGGAACCCCTCAAGGAGATGTACTGTCTCCTCTACTTTGGAATATAGCCATTAACAATATATTATTGTCACTGGAAGTAAAATATGTAAAAAAGGTCGCGTATGCTGATGACGTAGCAATTGCGGTTAGGGGAAAGTTTCCCAGCACTCTAAGGTATATACTTCAGGAAGCTCTACGTGCAACAGCAAAGTGGACTGTCGAAAGTGGTCTTGGTGTAAATCCGTGCAAGACAGAAGTAGTTCTTTTCAGCAGGAGATACAAGTTGGCTACAGTGGAACCTGTCTCGTTGGGTGGAGAGAATGTTCCATATACAGAAAGCGCAAAATACCTAGGTGTTTTGCTGGACAGAAAATTAAACTTCAAATCCAACATTTTGGAAAGGTCAAGAAAGGCAACTCTTGGCCTATACACCTGCAAGAGAGCCATCGGCACAAGTTGGGGGTTCAGACAGCGTGTCATGCACTGAGTATTTACTGCCGTTGTCAGACCTATAATGCTATATGGTGTTGTGGTCTGGTGGACGGCGCTTCGAAAGTCCACCTACTGCTCAATACTTAACCGGACCCAAAGGATGGCTTGTTTGTGCATCACAGTCGCACTGAGGACGACAGCATCTGATGCAATGAATTTAATGCTACATCTTATGCCTCTGGATATTGTGGCTACCCAAATTCCAGCGACCACTGCCGTGAGGTTAAGGGAGCTTTCTCATAGGTCATGTGACGGCTACGGACACACTGTGTTATTCTTGATACAATATCCGATTACACCCTACCTGTGTCGGTTTTTGATAAAAAGTACTGTACCACTATTTCTGATAGAACCGATTGGAACTACGATATCTCTGGTAACAGAAGTTACATAGACTTCTATAAGGATGGGGCGTACTCTAAAGATCTAGATCTGGTCATATTGAAAAGGTTAGCCGACCACTGCAGTGTGTATCAAACGAAGATGCTTACAATTAAGGAAGTGGTGGTATGGCTTAGATATAATGTCATTAAGACGGTTGGCATAAATATCTTCTCAAGCAACCATTAAATCCCTGGAGAACGTATTTCTGAACACGAAATCCGGCCTCGACTGCCGCAGATCTTTCAACGAGATGGCTGAACAGTTCAAAATTCACCTGCTCTGGGTGCCGGGCCACAGAGATATCCTAGAGAATTGTAAAGCGGATGAGCTTGCGTGACTAGGAACTACCCTACACATTCCAGGGATACTGGAATCGGTGGGTATGCCCCTAGCGACATGTAAGATAAGTTTTCAGTACCAGGCCCGAAGGACAACGAATGATAGATGGTCACAAAGAGGGGGCTTGCTGTCATTGGCTAGAACAGTGCTTTGCTTTGCTGTCATTAGCTAGAACAGACGTCTCAGTCATTGTGTCCGTCATAACAGGTCACTGTCTAATCGGAAACATGCTGACAGACTAAAGGTTGCCAGCAACGACTTTGGCAGAAGCTGTGAGGACATCAAAGAAGAAGAGACTATGGAACACCTTCTCTGTGTGTGTCCCGCACTAGCAGTCAGAAGGAGTTCCACTTTAGGTTCTCATTTCTTTGAGAACCTGTCTGGATTAGCGGATGTGAACGTTCGCAAGTTATTGGGCTTTTAAAAGCGATTTAGATGGTTCAGCGGTTGGAACTAGAAGGCATCTTCCTTCTTCTGTTCCTGTGGTATCACAATGGACGAAAACGTCTAAGTGAGTCTGATGGCAGGCTGCCACTTAAACCTAACCTAACCTACCTACGCGTAAAATTAAAAGCATACCTACCAAAAATTTCATTTAAAATATTTCCATATGTCTTTGCAATTTTGCCATCGACCTTGTTTTCTATTACAATGGCTCTCTCCAAAATTCGAGCAATATTTATGGGGCTGCTAAATAGAATTGTTCGTATTTTTAGATTTTTTTTTAAATGTGGTATTTAATGGTTGTTTTCTAAATACTTACTATCCCCATACACTTATCTGAACATAACTTCAGTTTCTTGAGGTCCTCATTTGATTTAATGCAAACTAGGATCGGATGTTCATTTCATTTATTATTCGCTTTCGCCTTATAAAAATAATATAACAAAAGTTCTGTTCTCGTCAGACATTGAAACTCAAATGACTTGTTCGCTTTCTATTTATAACATTTTTCTTTGTTTTAATATTTTGTACAGTTAGATTTCTTTTACCTTGATATACAGAACAAAGATGTTTTCTACGGAGTAAAGTGTTTTTCAATGAGAGAGAGAGAGAGAGAGAGAGAGAGAGAGAGAGAGAAAGAAAATTTATATTTTTTTGCGTTTTATGGTGAAGATTATTTTTATTTCATAATTCTCAGTTTATCTCTCTTACGAGACGAACTTAATGATCGAAGATTATTTTGCAATAGAAAAGTACCCAGCAGGCCGCAACGTCTTAAAAGAAGGGTGTATGACCATGTTAAATCGTTGAAGACATATAGCCGACAGCCCATACAAATCATTGAGGCATTTACATATAGTTGTCTCGAAAATCATTATGTCTCATGGCAATTCAAGTCACAGGTCTGTTACGATGTCCTTTAGTGATCGTCCATTTTCGAAGAAGCAAATAAGAAAAAATGTAAATTCAACCGATTGCCACAAAAATTGGCATATATAATTCTGTGATAGCTGTTTAAATTTTTGTTTAAAAATCAGTTCGGATTAATATCAACATTCTATGTATATACATATAAACATACATCCTTCTATTTGCCCTTTAGAGCCATATTTATTACAATTTGAACATATTTGCCTCAAATTTGAAACGGATTGTTTTTTAACCCATCTGAAAACCTTCGCCGACGTCCATCAAAATTTATTCAGAATACTACCGCATGTAATCTTTTAGCGGCAAAGTAAGTAAGGCGAAATCGCTATCACTGTAGCTATTCTATTTTAAACAGATATAAAAACAAAAACCAATGACTAGCCATAAATGTGGTCGTGGGAGTCAAAATACAAAAAAGTGGCCTATCAAGTAGTGCCATTTGCACTGTTAAATATTGGATTTTTCAATAAAAGAGGTACAAACGTGTTTTTTTTTAACAAAAAAAAAAAAGGTTGAAGATATCAATGAAATTCTTTATTTCTGTGAAAGTACGTTCGATGCCATTATGTATAAAACTAGAATTCTTTTGCATGGCCACCACGGGGACGCTTGCAGAAGTCCAGACGCTGATCCCAATTTTCGACGGCTTTAAGCATAAATCGGCTGATACTGCCGCAATGAAGCGTTCGATATTCGTGCGAAGTTCATCATTCGTCGCTGGCTTGTTAGCATAGACCATAGACTTGAAGTAGCATCAGAGGAAATAGTCTTACGGCGTCAAATTGCACGACTGAGGCGGCCCATCGACTGGACCATTTCGTGAGATAACACGTTTTCCAAACTTTGTTTCCAATAAATTGATTGTGACATTGGCTGTGTGGCTTGTGGCGCCGTCCTGTTGGAACCACATGTCTTCCGAGTCCATATCATCCAATTGGGAGCTATTCCTATCCACAATAGTTCCGGTCTTGATCTTAACTAAAAAATTACGGCCCAATGACGCCACCAGCCCATAAACCACACCAAACCGTAATTTTTTGGAGCTGCAATGAGTTTTTTCCATTTTATTTATCACAGCTGAGTCACACTCATCTAGTAATTTTAAGTTAATAATTAACAAGACTTAACTGTCACTTAAAATCTAGCATTTTATAATTGTTGAGACGCAATTCAGAAATTACACTCTATTATAATTATGTGTGTTTAAGGGGAATAAATCCATAGGAGTTGTCTTTTGAAGCCTTCTAGCAGAGTTCACGTATATCCTCAGTTTTTTGGCGTGGCTCTGTGCGGCGCAGGAGATCTCTTCCACTATTGTTTTCACTTTTAAGTCTCTGTGAAGATCGGCATTTCTAATATACCACGGTGCATTGACAATCGTGCGCAGGATTTTATTTTGTGTTTTTTCTACATTGGTCTTTGAAGCACAGCCCCAAAGCTGAATTCCATACTCCCATATGGGCTTGATCATTTGGTTGTATATCAGGAGTTTGTTCTTTATTGATACTCTCTGATACTCGACTAGCAGCCAATACAGTTTGCTATATTTCAATTTTATTTCTTGGTATTTCTTTTTTACATATTCCTTCCACCTGATTTTGGTATCAAGGGTCATTCCAAGATATTTGGCTGTGTTTGCATAAGGCATTTTTACATTGTTTAAACAATGTCAAATAATGACTCGTGGATTCCGTGTGAATTGCTTTCTGACCAATATCGCATATTTTGAATATTGACGAAGCCATTCGCCAGAAATGAGCCCTCTCAACGTTGAGGCCACTGACTCCGAATTTCGGTAGCAGATTTTAATAATTTCGACTCGTTGTTGGCTCGTATATCTTTCGATCATAAAATGGCAATTCTTACTGAGAGAAATGTCAAAGGAGCGGCAAAAATATGATGTCATTTGCTGTCCCTATCGCTCTACTTTTGAAGCGTCCCCGTTGAAAACCCCTGTGCGTCAGATTTTTTTGCACACTTGTGTTGGGAACATTTATTCTGTATCATTTATTTTACAAAGCTCAAGAAGACTTATGCAAAGACTAGCCGGCAATAAAAGTCTTTTTCCCAACTTATTTTCGTTGCCGTCACCATAAAACATGAAAGACGACCACCTTATTTGCGCAATCTTATTACCTTATTTCAAAGGAATTTTCCATTCCTTTGCAGCGATGCATAACACATTCCCTAAATCGGATTATGTCGAGTCTAAATCAAAATATTTATCGATTCGTTCATGGGTTGGAATATATTTTTGCCATGCCTAGAAAATGTCGGAAGTTTTAGAAAAGTTGGAAGCATTTTGTGCCGCTCAGACAACAGATAAAAAGTTGCGGACCTGTTTACATTTATTTCGACCTTTGGACCACTGTGCGACGTCCAATACTTAGGTAACAGTGTTTTATTTCGAATCTAAAAAAAAAAATGATTTCATACAATGAATGCTACAATTAAAGAAATGTCCATCATTGGTTCACAATTAATTTAGAGCACGTGAATTTAAGAGCAAAAGTGCTATGGGCCACCCATTCAACTTTCTGTTAGTGCAAATCGAAACGTTAACAAATCAAAGCAAAACGCAAAATAAGTATGACGAACACAGTCAGTATCTGTTACTGTATGGAAGAAAAAAATAATTTCACACTTATGATTTTAACTTAAAACATATAGAATTTATATCGAAAAAAAAACTAAGTTGATGATACCCAATCTCATGGCGGCCTTTGCAACTTTTATTCGAAAGTGACAGTTTCAACGACCATTGAGCTGTCACTGTGTATAGAAATGTTGTAGTTATGAGTCCAGCATCAATGGCAAACCCAAAGCGACTTTTTCATACAATTGAAATTGGAGGGCATTGTAGGATTGGTACAGAACGCATTATTTTGATTTCTCCCAATACCGTATAACATGCAGCGCCATATATAATATATACTATTTAAACTGCATTTCATACTTACACATGAACACATTCTCGTATGTACATATGTTGATTGCTCTCGCTGTGTTGGTATTTGTGCTTGAGGTATTGTTTGTTCTTTTTTTGTTTAGTTTTGATTGCATCCTTCCTTTTTTACACACATGTATAGCCGATGTAAATGCTGTCGTTTTTGCTATCGATATGATTTAATATAATTTCCTTCCTATACTTCTTCTTCTTGATCTCTTCAACTTCTTGTTTCACTTCACTACGACACTTTTTACGATGCTTTTCTTTTGTTCTCACAATCATTATTTTTTATAGAAACAGGTGGTGGTTTCTTGAAATCGACAGAAATCACACCCGTCCCACAACCGCCTTCGGCCCCAGTCACAGCCACAACAGAACCTACCGAGAGCACCCCCATAGAAACACCTTCAACTACAATGACATTTAAGGCAGATGCTGAAGCTGCTCCGAAGCCAAAGCCGCGCTGTGTTAAGGCGCCGTCGCCAGATATTGAAAGGGCTGAGCAGGACGAACGCGAAGTGAATAAAGCTATAGATGATTTAGTGTCTGTCCCAGTTCCAAAACCCCGATCCCAAATGAAACCTTCCGATTCTTATAGGAATCTTGTTGCCCTAGATGAAGCGTGTCCACCAGCGAAAGCCCTTCAGGAATTACATCAAACTGATAGTGTAAATGAGTGCATTGAGGAGTCATCGCATACCGAGGAAACCTCTGTTGACATCTCAGTTAGATCACAAAATATTGACAATGCAACAACAGCAACAACTACTGGTGCGACAACAACATCTGATGATCCGCAGACTGAATCACTAGATCCGCCGAGCGAGTTGCCCATCGATGGAGGAAATGCTGTCATTGGTGGGGGTGAACGCAAGACTAGTTTTTACATAGGGGAATCTAGCAATAATATTATCGTCAAAACAACTCCCACAAAGCTTAGTGTCGGCGATGATGATGAAGACGACAATGATAACTGTATTGATGATTCCGAGGGTCCTCTGCCTCATAAAATATCTGAACTTATTGCTGCTACTGATATTTCCCTAATGAAAGAGTTTTCGGTCGATTCCGAAGAAGACAATGACGTATTTAAGGAGTATGTCACAATTAAACCTACAGAAGAGCAAGGTGGAACTAGAATTCGGCGTCAAAGTTCAGAGACGCGCAACGATCTCTTGGAGGAAGATGTAGTAGCCAAGGAAGCTGTGGAAGAGGGCATCAAGGAATTTGAAGAGGATAACGCCAAGGAAACAAAAGGCTCGCCAGCACAGAATGCAACGATGGACAGTAATGGCGGTATGGATCAAGTTGATATTATATCAGCTGGTACTTCAGTGTCTCTAGAAAATGCAAAAGCTACAGAAAAGAACAAGTTCGAATTAGAAGAAGTAGCTGTCAAAAGACCAACTGAGTTGGATATATCTTTAGAGAAAAGTGAATGGGAGACGACTGAAAAGGAAATTCCTCCAACTGGAAAGAGTATACTTAAATACTCCCCCCAACAACAGGCACCAATTGCCTTAACCAAAGAAGAGGTCACTCAAGAGCTGGTAACCAAAACCCTCGACGAAGTGCAGGAGTCCCTGGAAGCAGCTAAAAACGAACTTAAATCTGTGCTCAACGATGGAAATTCAATAAAAGAGTCTCCTTCAGAGTTCGAATTTCGTTCATTTTCCCAAACTCTGTCGAGCAGTGCTGCATCCAATGTCCTTGAGAGGGACTTAAAAACGGGAAAAATCGTCGAAGAATGTATAGAACTGGTGGAAGCTCATGATATTTCATCCTTCATAGGCATACCGGAAGCGTTGCAGCCGCAACTAAACCCAATTGAGGGACTCTTCGACAGTAGTGTTCCAGAGAGTCTGGACCGAGCAGCAGCCATGATCCATTACGCCCACCATGAGTTAGAAAATGTTAAATCAGATATTGATAGAGACGATCGGGCTTCTTTGGGATTTATATCAACGGGAACCGACGAATGTCCCGAAGAGAATGCACCTAAGCAAGAACAGGCTTCCTTGGGTTTTGTTTCCAACGAGACAGTCGAAGAATTTAGCTCCATGGAAGATTACTTTCAGGAAACGCTGGCAAAAGCCGACACTATGCGAAATAAAGTGGAAGCTGACAAAGAAACGGCTGCGCAAGAAATTGTCTCTTTTCCAGAAATATCATCGGAATGTACTATAAAACCGTTTGATGACGTAATACATCGGGTCAAACCGAACACTAGTGATGTTGCGACCAATCGTTGGTCTGTGCCCGAGATCGATCAGTCGAGCTCCAGTGAAAGCTATTATAAAAGCCTGGAGAAAAGCGAAAGTCGTCCTCTGTCTACCGACGTTGACAATTTAACCACCCAGGGTACGTCGGAGTACAAAACTGCGGCAGAAGGTTCATCTACTTATCGCGAGACCACAGAATATATGAGTGCTGCAAGCACTTTAGACAGCTTGTCAGGCAAAACCATTAGCTCCCACGACAGCATGCGCAGTTTCGATTCGCATTCGGAGACATCTGCTAATTTGATAAGCATGGACAGTTCAGAGCTGACAGAGACCTTGGTCGCATCGTCCACAGATGATGTAGACGACCACCTGCGTGACTTGCTCGACGAGGACGACAGCGAAGAAAGTCTCGACCTGGAGGCGGCTGATTACGCTGTTACTGAAAGCAAAACAAATCAGCAATCCATGATGAAACGATCCCAAGAAATGATATTCAAGCCCAAATCGGAAGATACAATGACAGGTGTTTCCAATAATGAAGAAAGGTCGAAAGAAGGGCGCATTGAGAGCATACAAATTGAGGAATACGCAAAACCGAAAGAGGCCGAAAGAACTTGGGGGTTGACCTACCCAATGGAGGATGCCAAGTCTGAAGACATTAAAGAAACAGATGACATTCTACTGTACCATGGGGATGTCCGGCGGTCTATTGACGAGTCTAAATATGCTTCCAGTTTGGATGATGGCAGTGTACTTTCTGTCAGCATGTCCAGTGCTTCAAACATTGACACTGTTGTTGAAAACTTTGAAGACATAGCAGGATCCTTCGGAGCGTCTTCTTTAGCTGGTATCGAGGGTTTTGGTGCTTCTTCTTTGCCAGAGGAGACTACGTTCGTGTTGGACATGGATGGCAGTAGAGACCAGTCGCCACAAGAAACGAGTTCTATGTCACCGGCAGATGAACTGAATTTGAAACGCGGTCACAAGCGCACTGAAAGCACAGATGTATCTACTAATGAGGAGAAAAAGTTGCCCGAAAAGGAAGGCGTGGCTGTGGTAGGCGAGGGCAAGGAATCCGGCAGTGAATCTGATACGGATCCTTATGAAACGGAATACGCTCGACAGTTTCGCTCACCGACGGATCGAAAGTCGAAAAAAAAGAAGCAAGCCGCGGCGGAAATGGACCACAGTTTTGAAACAGAAAAGAGACCATTCACACCATCTCAGTTGGTGGCAGAAGTTATTGTTGAAGACGTTGCAACGGAGGAGCTCGAGGCTGAGGCCGCCATGGTTGAAGATCGGCGACCTTCTCAAAATATGTTGGACTACTCGAATATTCCAGACATCACAGTTACGGAAGACGTCCAACAAAAATCTCCAATTTTAGAAGAAGAAACGGATACATTTGAAGAGAAAATCCTTTACAAAGTTAAAACTCAGGAAGAATTACACAAGGTGACGGACGACAAGCCCATCTATCAAGAGCCCAAATCTGATGCCAAGGAAGACAGTTTCCAGAAGTTAGTTCAAGAACAGTATAAACAAAAATTAGCCGAATTAAAACAAGCCGAAATTGGAGACTCGGACTACGATGAACACAAAGCTCCGGATTCACCGGATTCCTTCGAAATGGTAGACCAGCCCGATATTTCTGACGACTTTGTTATCATCGAGGAAGTAGCTAAGGAGGCTAATGAAGATGATCTCGGCGGCAAGAGTATACGTATTCAACCCACAAAGTACGAATCGAAGCATGATGAAGAAGTTGAAAAAATGATTATTAAATCTGCCCCAGCCGATCCAATGTTAGGTTCCCAAATCTTCCGGGACGATTTGAATTTCGAGTTTGAAGAAAGTCCTCCTACTGCCAGCAGTGGAGGTACCGGAAGTGAAACACACGAGGAAAGTGATTCGGGCTCCGACTTGGCCGCAACTAACAAACGTTGGGTCGAAATGCAATTGACCGATAATCAACTACGCTACCCCTACGAGCTGACGGGTGGCGTTTTGGAAGACATTAAAGAGGAAGATGGTGAATTCGAAGTAGGAAGTAGTCGCATAAGTAGTTTCAAGGACTCTTTTTCAAGCACGCCCGAATATGATGCAATGGCTGCCCGTCGCTATTACAATCGTGGAGAGCACGACGATGTCTCCATGAGCAGTCTGCAGGAGTTTGAGTCGCTGGAGCAAGCCATTTCTTTGGAAAATCGCAATCGCACACATCAAGGCTCTACAGATTCCAGCAATGGCAGCTTCCAAAGACGATATCTGGTAAGACATAGCGGCAGCGGAGCTGGGCCTGGAGACGATATATCAGTTTCCAGCCTAAAGGAATTTGAGGGGCTGGAGAATGCATGCATCGAAGCCCATCTAATTGAGATCAAGGCCAAAGAAGAAGCAGCTCTGTTGTCACGTTCAGACGAGTCCAATAAGTCAAATGGCAGCGATCGTGAACCATCGGCTGACTCCAGCAATGTCGTTGTCTCCAAGGTGACCAGAACCGTTACGCACACTGAAGTACTGACAGGCTCCCAATCGCCAGACATTGAGACCCTATTGAAACAAAAGCTTCAGGAATGTGAACGAGTTCAAACTGCATCCAGAATTCCTCATGTTCTTGATGCCCAATTCAAAACTGACTCAGACAAGGGAAGTATTGACAGCTTGGAGATGAACAAAAGTCTCGATTTGGCATCTAGCAGTGCCGACGAGAGTTTCGATATATCTAAGGATGCTACAAAGTCCGATATAGATTCGCTAGAAGTAGACAAGCCCCACACTACCCGCGAAGATAGCTTTGAATCTACGGATATGCAACAAATGGACGATCTCATATCCAAGTTCGGCGTCACAATTGGAGATGGCCTAACAACCACCACCACCACAACCACAACCAGCACTGATGCCGATGGGCAGGAGCACACCACCGTGACAAAACGAGTCGTCACCACAACCACTTTAACAGCCAGCGGGCCAAGTTCGACCTCACTAGATCTGCAGCTGCCTCAGGCTCTGCCTAAAGATATTTCCGCCGATTCGTTAAACCAGATCAGCATCATGGACCATACCACAACGAGCTCAGCCGGCACTACAGCTACATACCAGACAAGTGCAGGCAATTCCCAAATGTCCGGCAGCGTCACAAGTTGTGCATCCAGCACTCTAATGGAGGACTCCACAACCAGTATCACAACATCAGGCCTCACAACTATACATTACTCGCCAGAGCAACACATATCCGTTCACAAAGAGGCCGATGCAATAACGCCCAAAACAGACGAACTCAAACGCTAAAGATTTTAAATGAGCGCAGGATTGATTATTTGATTCCAAATAATTTGTTTTAGTTTTTATACTTTGATAAACACTATTAGGTAAGATGGTTATCCTTATTTACATTTACATTTACCTACTTATGTATGCATTCGCTTAAAATATTTGCTAGTCCATCCCATCGTCCCTTTCGTTGTGCATTTGCAAATCCATTTTCAATTTCGAAAATCAATAACCATTTCCCCCGAAGCTTGTTGGTGTATTTGCTATAAATAACAAAAACCACTTACAATGAATTCTACAATCAGTCAGTGTTGTATTGTATGCAACAACGCCACAAAATCTTCTGGCGCATTCAACTTCAACAACAACAAAACATTGCAAAGCATTAGAACTCCCCTGCTCGAAATGTATTAGCTGTTTGTGGGTGTTAGGCCATTTGGCATACTCTGTCAAACGAAGAGGTTCCAATTTCTATTCACAATCGCATCATCAACAACAAACAAATCTAAAGCAATTACTGGGTCACAGGGCTCTAAGGGAAACATTCGATTTTGTTACTTAGAATTCGGACAATTTGAAGCGCGATGACGCAACTCTAGCCACATCGTATATACATATACATTCTTCATTCTTAACTGTTTAGCCACAGAATCTTCAATTTAGGTCACCTTTCCTTAACACACCCAAAATTTCTAATAATATTATGCCTGATGGCAGATATGGATTTTAGATATCATTTATACAATTTGGATCATTTGCATAAAATGTCGACTCTTGCGATAGCACCGGAGTAATTCATGAATGTTTTATTTATTTATCTATTTGCAGAATTCAAAAATTAGGAATTGCATTACAGAGCCTGATCATTTTTCTAATAGCGGAGAGGGCGGACAGAGTTGCTGCTGTAAGCTGATGTTCAACTATGCTGAATACCCTTACATCAATCATCCTTGGAAGTACCCGGCACATTAACAGTGAATAGAAAAGATTTCCTCCAGCTGGCACACCTTTTCAATGTCATAAAGTATCGCTTAGAACGCACCAGTTGCGTCAATCAGAACACACCATCGAATAAGGCGTGACGTACATGACGTACTAGCCCGAAGTATACACAACACTATCCAATACCTTTTAGTTTTTAAAACTTAATTGTATTTTCTCGAAAGTCGCATTGCCCCATTCACGACGTCCCTTCAGGCCGACTTTCAAAGGATATATGAAATAAAATTGCTTTAATTATTCTATTCGTCATAACCATATGAATGATAAGAAGGTACAGCCAGTATTATCTTCTTCTCAGGCGAGAACATTGAATGATCTCCACTAATATGCAAGTTCACACACACACAGGCACACACACATCATTCGTAGCTTTCATCGGAAATACTCGTATGCTTAGAAGGATATTTTACATCCAACCACAATTACCCACATTAATAAATCAATGACTTCACGGATGTGATCTCCTCCACATCAATGCTACATTAAGAGAAAAAAAAAACCAAATGTTTTTAACGTAATGTATTGTTTTCTTTTTTACTTATTAAAAAAAATAAATGTTTTAAAATTCGCTTACATTTGAAGATGATGAAAAATGCCTAGTCCCTTAAATATTCCCATTCATGTTGGTAAGGCACAGGGCCAACCACTTGAGAACCTAGTCTTTGGCGATCTTGATGAAAAAAGAGGACGGAGCGGATTTCTGCTCACAGTCCCATTGCAAAGTAAAACAAATGATCCAACCCAAATATTATTCATCATTATTATAACCATAAGAAAACTTAAGGCAAACAAAAACAAAACTCCACTTTTATTAGATGTACTATTTAATTACATTAAAAATTATATATATGAAAAAAAGGAAGAAAAATAAATATGAATTCATACACGAACATTTGAAAACGTAAATAAAACAACAGCCACGCATATATGATTAATCAAATAAATGCTTAATGAAAAATAATTGCCATACTTTGCACTTATTCGGAGCAATTTCAATGTCTACATTGAAATTGTCTGACTCTCCAATGAAAGGACCAAGAAGAGGTAAGTGATAAAGGCTAAGAAGACAATTCATGAGTACTATTAATTTTAATGCCCATCACCTTAGTATCGGGGGTGTACTATTCTAGTCATTCGCTTTAGAGGGCCTAAAAATATTAATCTGCGACCATAAAATGTACTAGCTGGACAGGGTGCGCTCCGGTGTGCCTACTTTCACTCTCTTTTTTTATCTGAGCCCTATACGGTCACGTCAGGAAAAAAGTTTTGTTTGGGGGTGCTGGTATTATATTGGTGGTCTTCTCCCAAATACCTTTCATTAGAGCCGTATATTGCTATGGTCGGTAAATATGTCCGGTATGGGGGCGTTTTTGAGAGTGAGGCGGATCCCCATATATCAGATTCGTGGTCTCAAATACCTTTAATTTCATTCCCATATTGTCATTATTGGCTTATATTCCATTTGGCTGGTGGCTTTGGAGGTGGGGCGGCCCTTAGATATCCCACCCATCTCCGAGATCTGGCGTTTTTGCAAACAGGGTAAGTTTGGATGTTAGATCTACTTCATTCTCTTGGATTTGGTGGTGGATTGGAGTAGACAAACACTTTGCCCCAAAGGTGAATATCAGATTCATACTCCACTCCCGAAAATCACATTGGATTGGATTGGTACATATTGTATTGCTATAGTCGGTATATATGTGTGGTATAGGGGGAGTTTATGAGGTGCGGCGTCGCTAAAACAATTGGCCATGAAACAGATATAGGTTTGAGCCCCTTTTTATCATAATCCACAAATATGTCCAGTTTGAGGGGTACACAGGGTAGGGCGGCCACTGAAAAAATATCAGCATCATGCTCTACTCTCAAATTACCTTAATTTGAATCCTAATTGCCATTGGTTTAGAGGAAGTTTATGGGTTGGCACGACTCCCAAACATTTGGCCTCAAACTTGGATATCAAATTCGTTTTCTTCTAACAAATACCTATGTTTTATCACCATATAAGGCAATCATGAGCGGTTTGAAGGGAGTTTAGAGGCGGATTTTGTTTGAGTCCCATAATGTCAATCATTTTGAAGGAGGCTATCAAGATATTCAGAACTAGGGGGTCTCGTTCAGATGCACACTAATTAAATTTTTTGAATTGGTTATCTATATTAAAAATCATATTTCAAAGCGACCACTTGGGATACTGCATTCTTAACGATCCGCAGGTCCTCCTGCTCCCCAGGTCCTCCTGCACCCAATTTGAACGTAAAAAGTGTACTCTACTACCAAAAACCTTTTATTTCTGTCCTATTCTATCCTGAACGGCCTTCGTATATTATTTCATATTGTTCTTAATTCCTTCTCTGTCCTCTAACACGACCTTTCATTTGAGTACAATATATTCTCGGTCATCCTACATGACAGTTTGGAGAGGGTCGGCATGGGGGAGGGTCCGCCCCGCCTTCGGATATCAAAAAATGTAGTTCACTATTTTCACCGGGGGCTTAAACTCTACCATCTCTGAAAATTTCAAGAGAATCGGTTCAGCCGTTTTTGAGTCTATACGGAACAGACAAACAAACAAACAAAGCGCAACAATTTCATGTTTATATTGTATAATAGACTAGCTGAATCGGGCCCGCCCCGCTGCGCCTTCTTTTACTTTATATGGAACAAAATTATTCTTTCAATAATTATTTTCAACAAAGAGCTTTAAGTGAAATACCATGCTACGAAAATAAAATATGTATATTGCAAAAGCTTACAATATAAATGCTTTTATCTGAATTCCGTATGATCTTTACTGGTCTATGAATTCGCTCGCAGGGTTAAGGGTCATTAACGTTTGGGTGTTAGATATACCCCATTATTAAAAGCCTTCATATTATCATGATGACCGATTAAAGGGTGTTTTCAGGGATGAGGTGGTCCCTTAGACTCTTGGCCCAGAAAAAAATATCAGCATCGTTCTCTTCTCTCAAATACCATTTATTTGAACCCCATATTGCCATTGGTTTAAGGGGAGTTTATGAGATAAGACGTCCTCATTTGTTGTTTGTGGGGTGTTTTAGGGAAGGAGTCGACCCCAAATACCTTTCATTTGAGCCCCACATTGACGTGGTTGGTAAATATCCCCGATTTAGGGAAGTTTTGCGGATTGGGGCGATTCTCCATACACTTATCCCTGAAAATATATCAGCATCGTGCTCTACTCTACTCTATCATTTATTTGTACCCCATATTGCCATTGGCCTCAAAATTGGATATCAAATTCGTTTTCTAATCTCAAATACCTTTCATTTAAAGCCCTTATTGCAAAAGTCAGCAAATATGTCCAGTTTAGGGTATGGGCTCTAAAAACTATCAATAACGAAATCCACTCTTAAGACCCGAAATTGTCATGGTGAGAAAATACGTTTTATTTGGGCGTTGTTACAGGGGTGGAACGTCCTCTAGGCAGTTGATATCAGATTCATGGTCTACTCCCAAATACCTTTCAGTTGATATCAGATTCGTGGTCTACTCCTAAATACCTTTCATTTGAGCCCCATATTTCCATAGTCGGCAAACATGACCAGTTTCGGAGGTGTTTTGGGGGATGGAGCGGTCGATCAGTGACTTGGCGCTGAAAATATATATCAGATTCGTGTTTTACTCTAAAATATTTCTTATTACAGCCCCATATTGGAATCGTCAGCAAATACGTCCACACTTTTTCCCGAATATTGATATCAGATTCGTGCTTTACTCTCAAAGACCCTCCATTTGAGCCCCATATTGCTATTGTAGTAAATTTGTCCTCTTTGGCGGTTGTTTTTGGAAGGGGGGGCCCCCATACACATGGTCCTACATTTGGATATCAGATTCGTATTCTACACTTAAACACCTTTTATTTGAGCCCCATGTTGTCATGATCAGTAAATAAGTCTTGTTTGGGGGGTGTTTTGCGGAAGGGGTGCACCCCCAGATCTTGGTCCCACATGTGACCTCTTTTATTTACAGTTTCTAGTATTTTACACACTTGTTGGGAAATAATGAGTTTTATTAAATTTTTGTTTTATTTATTAAAACATAATGTGTTTTGAAATTAAAAGCTGTCTATATGTCTATACAGAAAATTTTCATTTTCATTTCAATTTGAAAGACGATTAGTGTTAGACGTGTCAGAAAATATTTTATACGAAAAAAAAAAATAGAATTATTCGAAGATTTAATTGAGTAATTATTAAGGAGATAAAAGGATCACGAGCATACCACATCAATTTATTTTCAAATTTCGGACGACGAAATTAATTTTTCGACTAATTTTTATTTTCCTGTAGTTTGGGTAAGCATTTAATCTTTAAATATTGAAGTTCTTTCCTCTAAATTGCATCCCCGTTATTTTATCGCAGATCGCCGATTCCTCTGTGAATCGGCGCTGTCCACCAACAAAAGAAGAGGAAATCTCCAATCTCAAATTATCTGTATTGGTCCCAAATTGCCTTAGACATCAATCCCTTAATTATTATATAATCGGCCCCAAAGACCAATTGATGCCTTTTAAAGGCGGATATTGAGATTATTGATTCTACTAATATCAAGATCGAAGTCTTCTAATCGATGCTTTGATTGGAGCTCAAAGAAAGCAAAATTTTCTTAATTTGTCAAACGAAAATATCAAGACAGGAGTCTACCAATCGATAGTTTGATTAGAGCTCAATGAACCCAAAATTGACCTAAAATCCTGACTTGTCAAATCAATACATCAAATGCTAGAGTCTTCCCGTCCATAGTTTTATTGGAGCCCAATGGACACAGCATTTCCCTATTACCGAATTGTGTCAATTAAAGAATTCTGGGGATTCTCATTCTTTTTCAATTGGAGATAAAACAAGAATTATTTATAGTATATACATTTAGTTTATTTTTCCCATTATTACATTCAAAACAATTATTAAATTTATATGTTACTTTGATGCACGAGCAAAGCAAATTTGAAGCCTTAAATTTTATAACCACCCAGAACTATAGGAATTTCAAATCTCACGTCTGAAGGCCTAAGGACATCGTGGATATTAGCTGGTGAGTTTACATAATATTATTTAATTTGTTATGCTCATGTCACATTTTTATAATAACACAAATTCACGACACTTATCTTTGCTAAATGCTAGGTTTAGTTTTTATTTTTACGTAAACTATAGTTCTTTCTTTCAATATCATTCACTTTTAAAGATTACCTTTAATACAATCACTTTTTATTTGACTAAGTTTTATACCTTTAATTGCCACAAATCGATTACTATTATTTTTTGAATATATTATAACGATGTTTTAAATTTTTTTTTAATAACTCACAAAAGGTGAACTGTATGTCCATTAGTAGGAGATAAAATGGGCTGAAGGATTCGTCAGCATGGTTGGGTGGGTAGAGAATGGCAGTCAAATTACATCTAGACTGCTCCTGAGATCAGCTTCACTCTAATTTCTTCTACCCTTTATTTTTCTTTTATTTAATACCTTTACTATTCTTCTTTTCACTTACTATTCTTTTAAACTACCTTATTTTTACTTATATGGCAGCGAAACCAAGCCTACTTCCAACGGGAAAGAACCGCCCCAGGACTGAGCACGGCCGGCGGCGAGTAGGTAGCGACTCCCAGAGGAATTAGGGCCCAAGATGGTGGTTCATTACATTCTACTCTCAAATACCTCTCATTTGAGTCCCATATTGCCAAGGTCGGTAAATATGTTCGATTTAGGGGTGTTTTGGGGTTGGGGTGGTCCCCAAACACTTAGTCCGACAATTATATAGCAGATACGTTTTCTACTCTTAAATACCTTCAAATCAGTTAATAACCGGATATAGCTGCCATATAAACCGATCTGGGGTCTTGACTTCTTGAGCCTCTAGAGGTCGGAATTATTATCCGATTTGCCAGAGCAAATATTTTCTTTTATCCTTTTTTTGCCTAAGAAGAGATGGCGGGAAACGAACTCGACAAATCCGATCCATGGTGGAGGGTATATAAGATTCGGCCCTGCCGAACTTGGCACGCTTTTACTTATTATATAGAAGAAGATATAGAGTGCGCGAAATAAATATAAGTTCACCCCAACACATGGAGAAAAAAGTTAAAATTTTAGGAATTAAATACAATTTTTTTTTATTATTTATAAGTGTTTTAGTTATTTACAAAATTTTAACCGAAAGTTTTTAAATTTTTCAATAAAAATAACTTAAATATTTCAAATATACGGAAAACGGGTGCGAAATAATTATAGGCTAAGTTCGTTTTAGAGATTGGGCATGCAATTTTTACGAAAATTGACAAAAAGAAACACATTATTTCTGATTTGTTGACGATCAATGGATGTGATATTTGGTAAAATGTGGATTTAAATCTTTTTTTTCTTAGAAAAGCCCGAATACCTAGAAACCCTTTATTAGCGAAAGATAAAAAAAATTTAAGATTTTAGTTTTTTTTTTCGATTGTGAACATCTTCACCGACAGTATTAGGGCAGTATATAGGGCAATTACAACCAGGACGGTAAGGTCACGAACAGTCTTGCAGTGTTAGAAGGAGATTATCGCCTTCTCTGAAGATGGCAAAATCGGCATCGTTTGGGTGCCGGGCCATAACGGAGTAAGGGGAAATGAAAGGGGCAGACGACTTGGCGGTGAAGGCCAGAGGACTGCCGTCAATAAATTTGGTTAACCCGAAGCTCTTCGGGTCGACGCAGTCCCAGTTAAGGGAGTGGGCGACGAACGCGCATGCAACATTGTGGAACAGCGAAACGGTCGGTAGGACGGCGAAAATCCTATGGGGGATCCAGATCGTGAGAAGACGAAGCTATTACTGAAAAGAAACAAGAAGGAGGTCAGTATAGCTATTGGTATCATAAGGGACACATAGGACTACGAGCTAACTTATGTATGTAAAATCGGTGCGTCAAGTGATAACATGTGTAGGGCATGCGGGGAAGATGATGAGACATTGGAGCATTTCCTTTGTCATTGCCCGGCTTTCGCGTCTAACAGATACCGGCACTTAGGTGGAGACACAATACCAGACAAACAATAAAGGATTTTGTAAGTAGCACGGAATTCATAACTTAAAATTTTCGTTTTAGAGGTTACTTTATAGTTTTTAGAGCGTACAACAAGCGGATTACTAGCTTAGGTGTATGTCCATAGTGGCATGAGGCGGATTAATATCTGCACCCTCTTTTCAACCAAACGTAACCTAACCTAGATGTCAAACGTCTTTGAAATCGGACGATAGGGAGATCCGTAAATGTTTTTGAAAATTTCTTAAAATTGGGTTTAAATTGTAGTACAAGGTGGAGTACTTGGTGAACCCCGAAACTGTCGCAATGTCAAAACTCGATAATTATTTTGACAGATTTCATAAAAACTATTAGGAATAAGCAGAAATTTGGGTAGTGGTACGTCATGATTTGGGAAGCAAGCTACACCTGGCTCGGAATGCAACTAAAATAATCTCTGGGAATCATGAAGAAATGTTGGAAATATCGTTGTTGTAAAATGGTGAAACATTAGCAGCTTTCTTTCAAAAGTTTTGAAGTTTTGAATTGGCCTGCATGTAGTCCGGATATAAGTCCAAACGAAGTCGTAAAGGTAATCTTAGAACGAAAGGATTTTACCAATGGGAAGTAGAACGAATTCCTTCCGTGCGGAGTTCCAAGCTTCTTCTCCCATAGGACGCCTCCCCAGGTGGTGGATTGGAACCAACAAGTTAGCACAATCAGCGGGTGTCCCGCTTGCTCGGGTACGAATACGATCACGATGGGTTCGTGCAACAGGGTCGGCAGCGGATGAGCCAAAGGAAATGGGGGACGGTGGCGCTCGCAGATATTCAGAAGATTCACTATAAAAAAGCCCCACCTAGAGGGTCGCTGGCAGCCCCAGCACTAGATACCGATGTGATGGCCCAATCAGCCATCCATGTAAAAAAATAACGATTACAGAAACATAGAATGACAACCCCCCGATGACGGAAGCAGAACTCTCGCAGAAGCATCGAGACTTTACGAAGCCCAGAACAATATGTCACACTACAACCTAGACATCCTCGGTTTAAGTGAAGTACGATGGTTACCACTTAATTTTTTCAAGCCTTTTACTGACGCCGAAAGCAAAGCGAGCTCGTCTATCATACAATATTATATCTGAACGCATCATGACGGCAAAATTAAATTCAAAATTACGCAAAATATCGATTATACAATGCAAACAAAAAGCACAAAGTTCAACCTCTTAAACCCAAAAGACCCCGAAAGAGCGCGCGAATACAAAGCAACATTAACGGAGAAGAAGCAGCATGTACAGAGACGGCCACCTCTGTCATAGGTATTGCTCGACGATCTCAAAAACCATGGATAAACAACGAAACAATAGAGGAAATAAAAAACACCGAAAACGTCTACGCAATGGTCTGCTACGGGCAAAATCAAGTGTAACCAAAACCTCGGCCAGGACTGAATATCGCGCCTCCACCTTGCTGGTCAAGAGCCTAGTTCGCAGAGATAAGCGAATATATTTTAATATGCTGGCAGACCATACCGAAAATTCAGTTAATATTGAAACATGCGTGGTGTCTACGAGTCAATAAAACAAATGAGCGTTAACAATATACGGCCAACGGCAATAATAAAAGACGAGGACGGATCAGAATTAACATCACCCGAACAGCAATTAGAGCGATGGTGCGGTTTCGCTCCAAAGGACCAGCAACCGATGAAGTAAGCTCCGACCTTCTTAATCCCCCTTTGCGCAAAATCCCACGCTGGGATATATCTATGGCCCCACCCAGCTGCAAAAAAATTGAGGGCGTTCTGGTCTCACTTAAAAACGGCAAATCAGCCGGCCCTGATAATATACCTGCTTAACTGCTGCGGTATGGGGGACACCCCATAGCTCAAGCGATCACCCCAATAATCAGGGACGCCTGGGATACAAACGCTGTCCCCACGGTATAAAAGAAGGGGTAATGGTCACAATCCCAAAGAAGGGTGATCTCAACCAGCGTAAGAACTGGAGGGGGATACATTGCTAAACGCAATAAATAAGGTGATGGCAAGCCTTCTTCTGAAGCGTATTTCGCCTGCACTTGACAGCATTTTGAGGAAGGAACAGGCAGGTTTTCGACCAGGGCGTTCTTGTGCCGACCACATTAACTCCCTGCGCATAATCATTGAACAGTCTGCAGAATTTAATAGGGAGCCGACTTTTCGGGATCGACAAAGGAGTGAAGCAGGGTTGCATCCTGTCACCGACACATCCAGAACCAACTAATGCTTAGGCACCCTATGGACCCCCATTTATATATATTATATACATATTCTATCTGGACAGGGCCTACTCCGCTGTGCCTTCTTCTATTTATATAGAACAAAATTATCCTTTGAATATTTATTTTCTATAATTTAAGAGCTTATAGTGATATACCATGCTACGGAAATAGTATATGTATATCGCTTTACTAACAGTATAACAATATAAATGCATTTAGTCTATGAATTCGCTAGGATACTTAAGGGTCGTCTAAGTTTGGATGTTGGATGTTCTCCACTTAAAAAAAGCTTTATACTCTCATTGGGATGTTGGGAGTGGGAACTCCCTCAGGAAGGTGATATGTGGGTTTTGGGGTGGTGTGGACTAGGACCTTGAACCCTCTTTGGTGATGGTTTTGGGGAAGGGGCGTTGCCTCAAATACATGGTCCCACATTCGGATATCACATGGTAAAGGGTAGACCCCCAGAAAATTGGTCCTGAAAGTGGATATCAATTTCGATTTATGCTCCCCAATACCTTTAATTTGAGCCCCATATTGTTATGGTCTGAAATACCTTTCATTAAAACCACTTATTGGAAAATATGTCCGATTTGGGGTATGGGCCTTAAGAAATATCTTTATCGAGCTCTACACTCTTTAAGACCCAAATTGTCATGGTGAGTAAATACGTCCTATTTGGGGGTGGGACGTCACCAGACAGTTGGCCTCAAATGTCAATATCAGATTCGTGGTCTACTCTCAAATACCTTTCATTTAAGCCCCATATTTCTATAGTCCGCATACATGTCCTGTCTGGGGGGAGTTTTGGGGAATGAGGTGCCACTCAATGATTTGGCCCCGAAAATATATTTCAGATTCGTGTTCTACTTTAAAATATCTATTATTAATTATCATAATTTGGTATTAACTATCATAATTTGGTGGTGTTACCCTTTTTCCCGAATATTGATATCAGATTCATGCTTTTCTTCCAAAAACCTTTCATTTGCTGTCCATATTGCTATAGTCGTAAATTTGTCCCCTTTGGCGGTGTTTTTGGGAGGGGACACTTGGTCGCACATTTAGGTGTGTTTTGTGGGTTGGGGTGATCCCCCAAACACTTAGTCCCACATTTGGGTATCAGATTCGTATTGTACTCTTAAATACCTTTCATTTGAGTCCCATATTGTCGTGATTGGTCTATATATATATTTGGTAGGCTATGGGCTGGGGCGTCCCGGCTAGGTACCCCATCCCAAATTTGGATACCAAATTTTTGGTTAATATAAGAGAGCACACAAAATTTCGCTTAGAGTTTCTGAAAATAAGGGTAAGGGTCCGCCCCCCTTCAGATATCAAAAAATGAAGGACCCTATTTTCACCACGGGTCATTATGCACGATCTATGAACATTTCAAGAAAATCGGTTCAGCCGTTTTTGAACTAAACAAACAAACAAACACAAATTGATTTTTATATATAAGACTAGCTGGACATGGCGCGTTTCACTGTGCCTTCTTTCACTCTATTATTTTAGCTGAGCCCAATACTGGCACGGTTAGGAAAAGTCCTGTTTGGGGGTACTGCATTACGGTTATGACGGCCTTTCAGATATTTCGCCCCAATCTGGATATCATATTGGTGCTCAACTACCAAATTTCTTTCATTTGAGGCTTTTATTGCTATGGTCGGTAAAAATGTCCGGTATGGGACACTTTTTTGGAGGTGTGGTGCACCAGATTCGTGCACTATTGGTTTAAATTTCCATTCGGCCACCTTAAATAAGAATATATTAAATTTATATTTTTGGGTTATGATAAACAAACACAATTTCGCGTAAATCGCCCTACCAATCTCCGAGATCTGGCGTTTTTGAAAATACGTTAAGGGGAGGCTCCTCCCATTAAAGTTTGGATGTTAGATCTACTTCATTCTCTTGGTTTTTGATGGTGAATTGGAGTAGCCAAACCCTTTGCCCCGAAAGTGGATATCCGATTCATACTTTACCCCAAAAACCATATTGGAGCTACATATTGCTAGAGTCGGTATATATATGTGATTCAGGGGGAGTGTATGAGATGAGACCCCTTTTTGCCATAATCCACCAATATGTCCAGTTTGGGGGGTATTTGAGGTGGGGCGACCACCCTCGAACTTTGCCCTGAAAAAATATCAGTATCGTGCTCTAATGTTAAATACCTTTTATTTGAGCAGCAGTTGCAATTGGTTTAGAGGGAGTTTATGGGGTGAGACTACCCCCAAACACTTGGCCTCAAATTTGGATATCAAATTAGTTTTCTACTTTCAAATTACTTTTCTACTACGAATTCCTATTATTTATTTCCATAGTAGGCAAACATGGCCAGTTTGAAAGGAGTTTAGGGGGCGGACCCTGAAAGTGTACTCTACTACCAAAGACCTTTTATCGGCCTTCATATATTATTTTTAATTCCTTTTTTTTTGGGTAGGATAGGAGGAGGGGGATGCCCTCTGACAAATCCTTTCATTTGAGTATATTATATTCTCGGTCGTCCTACATGACAGTTTGGTGTTGTTTTTATTTTGAGTAGAGGGTCGCTCCTCCCGACGCTAGGACCCAAAAATAATTTATTTCAGTCCTTTATTGTTGCGATATACATGTCCTGCTGAATGGCTGGACGTGACCCAGATCCTTGAATCCTTTTATCGACATTAGATTCGAACTCTACTGACATAGACCTTTCTTTAATTCACAAGTCCTATTGAAGGGTATTTAGTGGGGGGCCTGTCCCAGACTCTATCCCCAATATGAATACCAGATTCGTAGTCAACTCCCAAAGACCTTTCATTTGATATCCATTTTGTGACGTTGGACATTCATGCCCGTGGATACCTTGGACCAAATTCTTATAACAGATGTGTACTCAACTTTCATTTGATATCCATATTATCCCAATTGGTAAATAAGCCCTGCTGGGGAGTTTTGGGGGTTGGGAGGCGCCTCAGATACCAAGGAATACATTTTTATGAGTTTTTAACTCTACTTTTAAAAACCTTTCATTTGATATCCATATTGTCCTAATTGCTAAATATGCCCTGCGGGGAGGTTTCGGGGGTAGGGAGGCCCCTCACACACCAAAGAATAAATTTTTATTTCAGATTTGTACTCTGCTTTTATTTACCTTTCATTTGATACCCATATTGCCCAAAGCGGTGAAAGAGTCCTGTTGGGGGGTCTGTTTAGGGGTGGGGGACTCCCCTGAACACTTTGGGCAAAATTTTTATAGCAAGTTCGTACTCTACTCTTAAATACCGTTCACTTGATACCCATATTGTCCCAATCGGTAAACATGCCCGTCCGGTGGGTTTTGGGATGGGGCGTCCCTCTAGGTTATTTGACCAAAAAATTTTATACCAATTTCGTGTTTTTGGGGTACCATAAGGTGGCATACAAAATTTTGCTTAAATCGGTGCACACATCCCCGAGATCTGGCGTTTTTGAGAATTGGGGTAAGAGGGAGGTGTCGTCTCAGGTATCCGATCGGAAACCTCTTCCCTTCCTTCCAGGTTTCCTATCGTCGCCTCGATTATACCGCGATGGTATGAGCTACTCCCATCCTCGATCCAATCTTCCATCGCCTCAAGTCTCTTAGCCGTAATGGCTGCCTCACATATAATCTGTATATCAATGGGTCGGATATGGAATAGTCTCCAGTGCCTTAGTGGTCTGTTTTCTGAACCTGTTGTGTGGTCCATATGTTGCACTTTTTCTCCATAGCAGTCCACCAAACTATTGAGGGGTAAGTAAGTATTGATCTAATCATGCTTCTGTAGAGTCAGTGGACTATTCTCGGATTCAGACCCCATTTCCAGCCTACGGCCCGTCTTCATAGTGCCCAATACTTGTGAGCCTTCTCAGTACGCTCCTGAATGTGACACTTCCAATTAAGTTTCCTATCCAAGATCACACCTAAGTATTTGAACTTGAACTTATCAGATACATCGCAATCGTTATATTGAGGAAACGTGGTGCATCAAATTGGCCCATTTTCGATTTCCTCGTAAACAGGCATATGTCAGTCTTCTCTGGGTTAAAATTGGATAACAGTTCGCTGGATGTCCTACTCTTTACCATGGTATTCACAATGCGTTCGGTTTTGAGTATAGATGAGGTATTGCTTATAGGCCTGTAGGCCTTTGTGTCGCATAACTTGCCTTGCCGGGCTTGGGAATAAACATCATCCTTGCCCCCTGCCAGGCTTTCGGAGTGTATGCAAATCCTAGACACGCTGTGAAAATAGTTGCCAGATAGTCGGCGTCCGGAAATATTCCATCAGGTTCGGGTGACTTAAATGGTTTGAAGCTCCTCAAGGCTTCCTTTGCCATAAATTCGTTTATGATAAACCTTCGATCCACCTCATTATTCCAAGATTCAGGTGTCTCCGTGAGTCCCGTCGTATCCTGTGGAAAATGCCTCAACAAGTCCTCCGTTGTTTCTGCTCTCACTCCCATGTCGTCTACTAACGTCTCAGTTTGGATATGGGTTTTTAAGAGAAACTTTTTCATCTTGGCGGCGTCGTGGACGATATCGACCTGTTCGCAGAAAAGCTTCTAGGAGGCACGTATTGCCGCTCTGGTAATCTTATTTTATTCCTTGAGACGTGTGGAATACACATCCCAATTTACTTCCGCTTTGTTACGACGTGCTCTGTTAAAAAGTCCTCTTTCCCAATATTGCGAATCTCTCCTGTCAATCTGGTTCTCTTGAGCTGACTCCACTAGTGCAGTTGTAATCCAGTTGACATTGTCGTCAATGTCTTCTATGCTTGGACAATCTAAATTATCTTGCCCAAGTCTTCTTCTGAGTATTCTTCCGAATTTTGTCTAGTTGGGTTTTAACTTAATCCGGAAGCTTATCGTATTCGGCGTTGGCTGTGCTTTTCTAAACCTAATGTAGCGATGGTGAGAGAAAGAGTGTTCCATGGAGACCCTCCAATCCTGAGCCACATAGATTAGATTTTCCGAACATATTGCCACATCTCTTACTCTCATCACTGATACTCCCACCCATGGCTTTGCACACCCATAACGAATGCTTAAGAAGAAAGTAAAAAAGCGTTAAGTTCGGCCGGGCCGAACTATGGATACCCACCACCTCTGGTAAATATGTAAACCATCTTTCTTCAAAATCCGGTGAAAAATGCATACCTTATGCCCCATAGCAGCTATATCGAAATATGTTCCGATTTGGACCAAATTCTAATAAGTATAATTCATTGTTCAATTGTGTATAACAAAATAGTGGTCTTTTTAGTAGCTACTATATCTAAAAATAAACCGATCTATCGACGTTAAATCGAAATATCGATCGACTTTAAATCGAAATATCGGTCCATATGGCAGCTACATCCAAATCTGGACCGATTTGGGCCAAGTTGAAGAAAAATGTCGAAGAGCCTAACACAACTCACTGTCCCAAATTTCGGCGAACTCGGACAATAAATGTGCGTTTTATGGCCCCAAACCCTTAAATCGAGAGATCGGTCTATATGACAGCCATAACCAAATCTGGA
Source organism: Stomoxys calcitrans (assembly GCF_963082655.1). Taxonomy (NCBI): domain Eukaryota; kingdom Metazoa; phylum Arthropoda; class Insecta; order Diptera; family Muscidae; genus Stomoxys; species Stomoxys calcitrans. The sequence continues at coordinate 143,495,321 of NC_081552.1, read as the reverse complement.
CCGATCTGTGTCATATTGCAGAAGTATGTCAAGCAGCTTAACTTAACTGACTGTCCCAAATTGCGGCGACATCGGACAATAAATGCGCCTCTTATGGGCCCAAAGCCTTAAATCCAGAGATCGCTCTAAATGACAGCTATATCCAAATCTAGACCCATCTGAGCCAAATTGAAGAAGGATATCGAAGGGCCTTACACAACTCACTGTCCCGAATTTCAGCGAAATCGGATAATAAATGCGGCTTTTATGGTCCTAAGACCCTAAATCGGCGGATCGTTCTATATGGGGGCTATATCCAGATACGGCCCTGCTTATGGACAAAAAAAGAATCTGCGCAGACGGACGGACATGGCTGGATCGTCTTAGATTTTTACGCTGATCAAGAATATCTATATTCTATAGGGTCGGAAATGGATATTTCGATGTGTTGCAAACGGAATGACAAAATGAATATACCCCCATCCTACGGTGGTGGGTATAAAAAAACCAACCACAATTTGGTGTGTCTATGCTTCTTCTTGTTGTGATTGAAAATTAATTCCTCATTTTCATTGCTTTTCTTTAAGGAAAATTAATTTTCATATATATTCGTCGCTTCTCTGAAAAATATCTTTCGGTTGATGCCAATTTCATTAAAATCCATTCAACCGTTTGGCCGTAATATGTACTGGGTGATTTTTTTGAGGTTAGGATTTTCATGCATTAGTATTTGACAGATCACGTGGGATTTCAGACATGGTGTCAAAGAGAAAGATGCTCAGTATGCTTTGACATTTCATCATGAATAGACTTACTAACGAGCAACGCTTGCAAATCATTGAATTTTATTACCAAAATCAGTGTTCGGTTCGAAATGTGTTTCGCGCTTTACGTCCGATTTATGGTCTACATAATCGACCAAGTGAGCAAACAATTAATGCGATTGTGACCAAGTTTCGCACTCAGTTTACTTTATTGGACATTAAACCAACCACACGAATGCGTACAGTGCGTACAGAAGAGAATATTGCGTCTGTTTCTGAGAGTGTTGCTGAAGACCGTGAAAGACCGATTCGTCGCCGTTCGCAGCTATTGGGTTTGTGTTATTCGACCACATGGAAGATTTTACGCAAAGATCTTGGTGTAAAACCGTATAAAATACAGCTCGTGCAAGAACTGAAGCCGAACGATCTGCCACAACGTCGAATTTTCAGTGAATGGGCCCTAGAAAAGTTGGCAGAAAATCCGCTTTTTTATCGACAAATTTTGTTCAGCGATGAGGCTCATTTCTGGTTGAATGGCTACGTAAATAAGCAAAATTGCCGCATTTGGAGTGAAGAGCAACCAGAAGCCGTTCAAGAACTGCCCATGCATCCCGAAAAATGCACTGTTTGGTGTGGTTTGTACGCTGGTGGAATCATTGGACCGTATTTTTTCAAAGATGCTGTTGGACGCAACGTTACGGTGAATGGCGATCGCTATCGTTCGATGCTAACAAACTTTTTGTTGCCAAAAATGGAAGAACTGAACTTGGTTGACATGTGGTTTCAACAAGATGGCGCTACATGCCACACAGCTCGCGATTCTATGGCCATTTTGAGGGAAAACTTCGGAGAACAATTCATCTCAAGAAATGGACCGGTAAGTTGGCCACCAAGATCATGCGATTTGACGCCTTTAGACTATTTTTTGTGGGGCTACGTCAAGTCTAAAGTCTACAGAAATAAACCAGCAACTATTCCAGCTTTGGAAGACAACATTTCCGAAGAAATTCGGGCTATTCCGGCCGAAATGCTCGAAAAAGTTGCCCAAAATTGGACTTTCCGAATGGACCACCTAAGACGCAGCCGCGGTCAGCATTTAAATGAAATTATTTTCAAAAAGTAAATGTCATGGACCAATCTAACGTTTCAAATAAAGAACCGATGAGATTTTGCAAATTTTATGCGTTTTTTTTTTTTAAAGTTATCAAGCTCTTAACAAATCACTCTTTATCACAAAATCGACTTTATAAAACCTTGACCGTTAAGTAATATAATATTCTTGTCTCTGGAAGAAAAATGTGTAAAAGTGGTGGCGTAAGCTGATAACGTGGCAAAAGCGGTTAGGGAAAAGTTTCCCAGCACTCTAAGAGATATACGTCAGGAAGCTCTATGTGCAACAGGGAAGTGGGCTTCTGAAAAGGGTCTAGGCGTAAATCCGTGCAAGACAGAAGTAGTTCTTTTCAGCAGGAGATACAAGTTACCAACAGTATCCTTGGGAGAAGAAAATGTTTCATATACAGAAAGCGCAAAATACCTGAGTGTTATGTTGAACAGGAAATTGAACTTCATATCGAACATTTTGGAAAGGGCAAAAAAGCCCTTGGGGGGTTTAGACCGCGTGTCATGCGTTGGCTATATACTGCAGTTGTCAGACCTATAATGCTATATGGTATTGTGGTCTGGTGGACGGCGCTTCAAAATTCCACCTACTGCTCAATACTTAACCCGATCCTGATTTAATCTGATGCACTGAATTCAATACTATATCTAAAGCCTACATCTAATGAATTAATGGTATATTTAACTTAATGCCTACATCTAATGACATTTTAGCTAGATAAATTGCTGCGACCACTGCCGTGAGGCTAAGGGAGCTTTCATGTGGCGGCAACGGGCACTGTGTTGGTTCCAAAATAGACGGCCAGATGGGCTTTGGGGTGTATTCTAAAGATCTAAAACTGATCAAGCGGAGATCCTTGCAGTTATGGAAGTGGTGGAATAACTATGATTTAATGTCATAACGACGATTGGCGTAAATATTTTCTCGGATAGCCAGGCAGCCATTAAATCCCTGGAGAACGTATTTTTGAACACAAAAACCGCCCTCGACTGTCGCAGATCTTTCAACGAGATGTCTAAACAGTTCAAAATTCACCAGTTCAGGGTGCCGGGCCACATAGATATCCCAGGGAAGTATAAAGCAGACGAGCTTGCGAGACTAGGAACTACCTTATACACTCCAGGGACACTGGAATCTGTAGGTATGTTTCTAGCGACATGTAAGCTAAGTTTTCAGGACTATGCCCGAAGGACAACGAATGATAGATGGTCACAAAGAGGGGCTGTGAGCACTCCAAAACTATGAGGCCTCATCTAGACTTGAAGAGGTCTACTGCTTCACTCTCATTGGCTAGAATAGACGTCTCAGTCATTGTGTCCGTCATGACAGGTCACTGTCTAATCGGAAAACATGCTGACAGACTGAAGGTTGCCAGCAACGACTTTTGCAGAAGCTGTGAGGACATCGAAGAAGAAGAGACTATAAAACACCTTCTGGGTGCGTGTGTCTCGAACTGGCAGTCAAAAGGAGTTCCACTTTAGGTTCTCATTACTTTGAGAACCTGTCTGATTTAGCCGATGTGAACACTCGCAAATTGTTGGGCTTTTTAAAGCGATCTGGATGGTTCAACTTGGAGGCATCTTCCTTCTTCTGTACCTGTGGTATCACAATCGACGAAAACGTCTACAGAGTCTGATGGCAGACTGCTACTTAAAGCTCACCTAACCTAATTATTTCTACTACATAATGCAAATAAAACCTTACTTTCGTTTATACTCCTTATACCTGATATGTTAGTTTTCATCAAATAAGAAAAAGAGAATAGTTTTCAAGAAATACATGAATATGTCCATATTTATATGTAATTAATTAAGGGCTATCATACGATAAATTTGTGTGAAATTGGTATTAATTTCGAATTATGTCCAAAACATGTTGAAATTGGGTTCAGATATCACAATTTTTTCAAAATTTCAACTAGATTTTGGGTCACCCGCATATAACTAAAATAAGGAATTGTGTGTGCTAAACGGGACAGAAAAATCTTAAGGGTCAAATCATGTTCAATTTTACTACCATTTAGTTAAATTTTCATTCACTTGGCGTTAATTTTTTGAGTGCAAGTGCCATAGAATTCCTCAGAAGTCCCGCAAAATAGCGAAAGCGTGCACAGATGTGGGTTGTGTACATAAACTTATTTGATTTATTTTCATACTCTCCACAATAGGATGGGGTGTACTTATTTCGCCATTCTATTTGTAACTCCTCGAAATATTCGTCTAAGACCCCACAAAGTATATATATTCTTGATCGTCATGACATTTAAGTCGATCTAGTCCGTCCGTCTGTCAAAAGAACGCTAACTATCGAAGGAGTAAAGCTAGCCACTTGAAATTTTTTGCACAAATACTTCTTATTAGTGTACGTCGATTGGGATTGTAAATGGGCTATATCGGTCCATAACCCGATATAGCTGCCATATAAACCGATCTTGGATCTTGACTTGTTGAGCCACTAGAGGGCACAATTCTTATCCGATTTGGCTGAACTTTTGCATGAGGAGTTCTATTATGACTTCCAACAACTGTCTTGAGTATGGTTTAAATTGGTCCATAACCTGATATAGCTGCCATATAAACCGATCTTGGATCTTGTCTTCTTGAGCCACTAGAGGCCTCAATTCTTATCCGATTTTACTGAAATTTCGCATGACATGTTTTGTTATGACTTCTAATAACTGTGTCAAATATGGTTCAATTCGATCCATAACCTGATATAGCTGCCATATAAACCGATCTGGGATCTTGACTTCTTTAGCCTCCAGAGGGCGTAATTATTATCCTATTGGGAACGGCTTCTCCCATGACCTTCAACCTACGTGTCAAATATGGTCCGAATCGGTCTATAGCTTGATGCAGCTCCCTTATAAAGCGATCTCTCTATTTTATTTCTACATCATGAGCATTTCGTAAATTTATTTGACTGAATGAAAAATGCAATTCTGCAACAAATGTAAAACAAAGCAACCCGCAAAAATTAAACAAATTTTAACTTTGAAAAGCAAAAACACTACTCCAAGTGTGGCAACACCGAATAACACTCGGTTTCAAGCGTCAAAGATGACAATTTTTTTTAACTTTTCCGCGTCGGTTTTGTGGAATTTGCGCTTATTCTCTTTTGGCCTCTAGTACTGCCCCTATTTATAACCAAAAGTGGTAGGCTGATCTCAAATCTTGGTAGGTTTTTCCAACATACATATACGAAAATACCAAGTTAATTACTGAAACAATCGCCGGAAAAAACTCAAAACTAATTCACTTCAAGTCGTTTCTGTGTATTCGTAAGGATTGCAGAATATAAAACCATGGATGTTACTGTTACAAGGGGTCACTGCTTCCAATTTCAGGAAAAAGGGCGTAAGTTTGGGTATTGACTTTAACAGGTACGAGTGTTAAGGAATCTCTTCTAGATTTCATAAATCTGGGTAGGAAATGGGGGTTTTGTGTTTTTAATACGTTCAGTCGCACAACAGGCATATGTGGCAGCTGCATACAAATATGGCCAAGTCTGGCTCATACTCATGGTCCATTCAAGTCGAAAATGGGTAGTGAAAGCGCCTTTCTGGGTTCAAACTCTTAAATTGGGAGATCGCTCTATCCAAACTCGGTATGGTTGTTAATGGAAATCGGGACAGAAATACGACTTTATGAACCGAAGATTTCTCATGGGGAGATCAGTATAAAGGCTGTAGAGTGATTTCATCAAACAGAGGGACGGGTATGTTTAGATCCGCTATGAGTAACGACGATCTAGTGCTTTGTAGAGTTGAAAATGTATATACATAATTTGATTTGATGTGTTCAAAATGGAATCTCAAAATGGCCAACTGTTCGGCGGTGGCTAAAAATACACATTATACTACATTGTTGGCTTGTAGAACATTTCGTTGGTTTTGGTCTGGTTTGGTTGGATTTTTCTTAAATTTTGGGAGAAGATAATTTTCTGTTGTGGCAACACTGGGTATAGGTAGTATCTATTTTTATACACACCACCATGGGATGGGGGTATACTAATCTAATCATTCCGTTCGTAGCATCTCAAAATAATAGTCTTAGACCCCATGAAGCATATTTATTATTGATTGTCTCGACGTTCTAAGTCGATCAAGCCACGGTCGTCCGTCTGTAGAAATCACGATAGCGGTCAAACGCGAAAAGCTAGCCTCTTGAAGATTTGCACATATACTCATTATTAAAATAGATCGTTGGGGATAGCATAGGCGCCAACAACTGTGCCAAATACGGTCCAAGTCAGTGTATAATTTGACATAGCTCGGTTCCTAGATGCTTTAAGTTTTGCTGGTTTAACAGAAGTTTGGTACGTGGAGCAAAATGATGCCCTTCAACTAAATTTATTTTGTATAAATTATTGGCAGAACCCATGGTGGTGGGTTCCCAAGATTCGGCGCGGCCGAACTTAGCACGCTTTTACTTGTTCTATTTTACAATACCGATTGAATTAGAGCTAGTTTACCTCCGTTCAATGATTCACACTGGCATTTATGAATTCATATTAAGTACGTTGTGACTATTATATTTTTGATATTGAGAAATTGTTTTACAAATATTCTTTTAAATGTCGTTTGACCATTTGGGCCATTTTTGAATTTCTGCATAGAGAGCATCGCCCGGACTTAGGGTGGGCGACATTTGACGATGGCCAAACAGTTTGTAGTCTTCTTTCAGTTTTTGATCAGTTTGAAGTTTAACTATCAACGATTTTGCAGCATTTAAAGCCTCCAGACTGGGCAAGTTTTTGGTAAAGACTCCCATAAAAGCTATACTAATTGAACCAGCATTAATTCCTCTGGCTATGGCGCCTTGAAATCTCCATCCTCGACCTTCGTAAACATTGCCGTCGTTTCCCACAAGGTAATTGTAGGCGATATCATCATAGGCACCTTTGGTCATGTGAAAATTCTGAATTATGCGCATTTCTTGTGAGCACGCCTCCTAGAAAATCGTACAATAAAACATTTTTCCATGTCGAAAACCCTATTTTATCACAACATACCTTTCTACTGCACTCATTGCCGGCAGTGTGGGCCACTATTATTCTAGACACAGGCAATTCCAGCGGTGTCATTTCCGCGGTGGTCGGCTTTGCATTCCATTCCTTTCGAGTGACAATACTGGTCTCTCCTTTAATATCGCGAATAAAGCAAAACGTAGCAACGAGGCAAAGCCACAGGCATAATTTGCCTTTGAAAATCATTTTACGAGTTTGAAACGATTGTTGTGCTCAAAAGCTTATGAGGTCTGTCCGTTGGATCAGACTTTTATATGTACACAAATTTCACTCAACTACAGTGTCACCTAATAACATTGGAGATACTATTAGCAAATTTGTGTGTCGGTTTATATGATGGCTGTTACTATCTACCTATAAGGGCGATATTTTCATAATCGTTTCCTGGTTTTATACAGAGGTTTTCTGACACGATTTTTGTTAAATATCTAGTGGCGATTATCGCTGGATTTCTTTGTCCAGCTGAAACCAGGGTTTGAATTTGCAGCTATTTAGTGAGCCGATAAATGAGTATGCTGCAATACGCACATATTGCAAGGATACTCTTTGGCAATCAAAAATTGCTGAGTAACAGGTTGTGGCTATTGTGTGTGATGCTAGATGTTGCTTTTGGGTGGAGGTTCATTTTCTTACTGCCCTCGAAGTTATGATATGATCCAATATTCGTATCAAAGAGGCATAAGACAAACATTGCACAGCTCACACATTAGTGAGTAGGTGAAAGCATGTTACCTTTCTGTCGCTTAGCGGTCTGATGAAGCCTTGGTCAGCTTCGAAATCGCGATCTCCGTAGCCAGCCCAATGCATTTAAAGCACACCACTTTGCGCCTTAAATTTTTAACGGGTTTTTATTTAGCTTTTTATCCTAAATAGAAGCAAAATCAAAGCCTATTGGTTTCAGTTGGACAAATAAATCCAACAAAATTAAGAGTAGCGCAAAAAAAGATATCTAGTATATACAATAGCTTTAAAACTGGAGTTACTAAAAAGAGAGACCCAACAAAGCCTAACAAACAGGGACCCGACGACGGACCCATCACCGACTTCAAGATTCGGAAGACAAGGATAGGTAAAGATCCTAAAATTGAAACATTAGGCAGCGCAGCGATAGGAATCTCAATACGCTCTAACGAACAGGGAGCCGACGATGGTTCAATTACCTACTCCCAAGAAGCCAATTTACTTAAGATTTTGAAGACTAGTAAAGGCAAAGTTCCTAGTATTGAAACATCAGGCAGTACTGTGATTGGAAACACAATACGGCCTAACGAACAGGGACCCGACGATGGAACCATTGCCGACTTTATAAAGATTCGAAAGACAAGGATACGCAAAGAACCTAATACGATTACATCAGGCAGTGCAGTGACAGGAAAGTCAATGCAGTCTAATGAACAGGGAGCAGACGATGATGATCATCACCTACTCCAAAGATGCCCATTTAGTGGAGCACCAATGATTGAGGTAATCCAGATAAACCTCTACCGCAGCGAGACTGCTACACACGCTCTGATTGAGAAAATCAGCAAGGACAATATTCATATTGCCTTAATTCAGAAGCCATGGACGACACGGAACAAAGTTTCTGTACTGAACCATATCAACTATCAATTAATCTAAGCTAATAATGGTACTCGGCCGAGAAGCTGCGTTATTTGCCATACAAATTTAAATTATATATTTTCCCCAGATTTGCCAACGTCGGATGCAACAGTGGTGAGACAGGGAGACGATGGAGCATACCTGGCATCACTTTATCTGCCTTTCGACTCTCAGACACCGCCTCCCACATCGGAGCTGCAACGGCTGGTGAGGAAAGTAAAACTGAGAGGAAACGACGTACTAATAGGGTGCGATGCGAACTCTCACCACATTTCGTGGGGTAATACCAACAATAATAACCGGATCCAAGCCACGGCAGAGTTCTTGAATACTAATACGACCTAATAACACTTAATATTGGTAACACCGCTACCTTTGTTAATAGGATTAGGGAGGGGGACGATATGTTCGGAAAATTTAATCGATGAAGTTCAGGATTGGAGGGTCTCCATGGAACACTCTTACTCTGACCATTGTTACATTAAGTTTAGAATACCACGGCAAGTGCCGAATCCGATAAGCTTCCGGAATAAGTTGAAAACCAACTGGACAAAATTCGGCTCAAGGAATACCAGAGTCGAAAAATGTGCCTCCTGGAAGCTTTTCTGCGACCAGGTGGTTGGCATTGATGACGCCGGCAAGATGAAAAAGTTTCTCCCAAAAAGCCATGTTCAAACTGAAACTTTGGTATACGACATGTGATGTGAGAGCAGAAACAACGGAGGACATGTTGAGGCTTTTGATAAAAACGCATTTCCACAGGATACGAAGGGACTTACGGAGACACTGGAATCTTGGAAAAATGATGTTAATCGAAGGTTTTTCGTTACAGAATTTATGGTGAAGGAATCCTTGAGCAACTTCAAAACATTTAAGTCACCCGAACCTGATGGAATATTTCCGGCGTTACTACAGAAGGAGGCCGACTTTGTGGCGCCCCATCTGGCCAATATATTCAGAGCGTGTCTGGGACTTGCCAATACTCCGAAAGCCTGACAGGAGGCAAGGGTGGTATTTATACCCAAGCCCGGCATGGCAAGTTATGCGACACCAAAGAACTATAGACTTATAGGCGTTACGTCCTTTCTACTCAAAACCATGGAACGTATTGTTAAAACTATGATAAAGAGTAGGACATCCAGCGAACTGCTTAAATACAAACAGCATGTGCATGTCAAGGGGAGTTCGGTGGACATTGCCCTGGCGGTATGAATTAACATCGAGGGGCTTCAACGGACCGACACATTGATCCAATACTTAGACCAGTACCGGGTGGACCAGGTCCTTAGAGACTGTATAAGCCATATTCTATGGAAAGGTAGATAAATTGGGGCTCCCATGACATAAATATAAGGGAGAAAGTGGCAAAAGGCACGTCACATGGGACATTTTATCGCCACACTTATGGGTGACCCCCATAAATGACCTACAACAGGTTCAGAGAACATGTTGTCTTGGCATAGGCAGAGCGATGAGGACCACTCCTACTAGGGCAAGGGAAACCATTCTAGTTATTCGACCCATAGACATAAATGTTAAGTGTGAGTCAGTCATTACGGCTATGAGATTTAAGGCGATGGGAGAATGGATTGAGGATAGAAGCAGGTCATAACATAGCGGTATAATCGAGGCGACAGTAGGAAACATGGAAGGAATGGATGAGGTTTCCGATTCCATCGAATACCTGGGTCGACACTTGAGGTCGAATACGAGGAACTGCTGCCAGCGGCACAGTCATCGATTAACGTTACTCTAATATTGTCATCTGGAAGATCACGTTATACGAATGGATCATAGCTAGAGGTCAGAGTGGGCCTGGGGGTCTCCATAGAGAACCCAGGGACATAATATGATCCTGCAGGCAGAGATCCGGGCGACCACGGAATGCGTGAGATGGTGTAGTATTAACGCGAGGACGTCGAGTGTGTACATCTTTACGGACAGTAAAATTGATATAAGGGCAATAACAACCAGGACGGTAAGGTCACGAACGGTCTTGCATTGTAAAGAGGAGATTAACGCCTTCTCTGAGGATTGTACGTTCCGGATGGTTTGGGTGCCTGGCCCTAGCGGAGTAACCGGGAATGAGAAAGCAGATGATTTGGCAGTGAAGGCCAGCGAACTGCCGTCAATAAACTTGGTTAACCTGAAGTCTTTCGGGTCGACGCAGTCCGAGTGAAGGGTGTGGGCGATGAATGCGCATACAACGCTGTGGAACAGCGAAACGGTTGGTAGGACGGCGAAAATCCTATGGGGAGACTCAGATCGTGAGAAGACGAATGAGGTCAGTATAGCTCTCGGTATCGTAACGGGACACATAGGACAACGAGCTCACTTATGTAAAATCAGTGCGGCAAGTGATAGCATGTGGGGAAAATGATGAGATGTTGGAGCATTTCCTATGTCATTGCCCGCCCTTCGCTAACAGATACCGGCACTTAGGTGGGGACACAATACCAGACACGAACCAACTTAGGGGCGTGACATAGAAAACAATTAGAGATTTTGTAAGTACAATGGGATTCCTAACTTAGATTTTCTTTCACAAGCCGCTTACAGGCTTAGGTGTATGTCCATAGCGGCAAGGGACGGATTAACATCTGCACCCTCTTTTCAACCTTACCTGACCTAACCTAAAAAAAATGCAAAGATAGGCAATGTCAAACTTTATTCGGTCGACAGAGGCCTGGCCGTTTTTATACATTATACCACTGCTGTGGCATAGTGGGGGATTGAAAGAGAAGACGATTTGGCAGTGAAGACCTGAGTACTACCGTCAATAAACCGAAGCTGAATCCTTTCGGGTCGACGCAGTCCTAGTCCGAATAACGAAACGGTCGGTGGGACGACAAAAATCCTATGGGGAAATCCAGATTGTTTGAAGACGTGGCTATTGCTGAAAGCAACTAAGCTTGAGGTAGAACTACAGGCTCTCTAATGCAAAATCGATGCGTAAGTGATAGCATGTATAGGAAAAGGGGGGATGATGATGAGACGTTGGATCATTTGAAATGGAATTGAATTTTATTTAGGCCTGCACTACAAGACAAAGTCTTATAAATTACAGTACAGGTTTCTAATTTTAGTAGTACATTCGTCTTAATTTTATATAATGGGATTTTATATAATGCAAAAATGTACACTCATAGAAATTTGTTTGTAGAAACAGCAAATACGTTTGCTGAAACAGCAGAAAGTCTGCTAAACATGGAACAGTAGTAATTTCTTGCTAAAACAGCAAACATTTTCTGCTATTTTCAGATACAAAAAAGTTTAAAAGAGCTCAAAAATGTCGTAAATATTTCAAAAATGTTTATAATCTATATGGTTTTTAATTTTAACAAACATATAATTTAAAATTTTTTAAATGTTGTACAATTTGCTATTTTTCGATAGAATTTAAATAACAGCAGACAAAACTACTACTATTATATTTATGCTTTTAAACAATAAATGTACGCTTAAAATTGGCAAAATTATTTTTTTATGTATATCAAATACCTCAATCGTTGTTAAGAAGTTCAAAATTTTTTAATGAATTTATTCAAAATTTTAAAATGTCAATATCAGCAGATAGTGTTTGCTGGTATCATCAGACTAATTTTTCTGGGTGTACATACCCCATAAAACAGATACAATCAACCTTCACAAACAAGATAATAATCACGATTGAATAGAATTATAAACAATTTCTGAAGGAGGCAAATAGGTCATTGTCCGGCTTTCGCGGCTAACAGACATCGCCACTTAGATGGAAACACAATACTAAACATGACCCAACTTAGAAGCGTGGTATGGAAAACAATGAGGGATTTTGTAAATAACACGGAATTCGTGACCAAGACTTTTTTATACCCACCACCCAAGAATGGAATAACCGTTTGCACATCGAAATATCAATTTCCGACCCTATAATATATATATATATATATATTCGATCGTCTTAAAAATCTAAGACAAATTAGCCATGTCCGTCGGTCAGTCTGTTGAAATCACGCTACAGGCTTCAAAAATTAAACTTTGCACAGATTAAGATGGGTTACATCGGGCTATATCGTGACATAGCCCCACATTGACCGATCTTCCTATTTAAAGTTTTAGGCCTATTGAAACCACATTCATTATCGGATTTCGCTGAAATTTGGCACAATGTTTTGCGTTAGTCTTTGACATTTGTACTGAGTATGGTCAAGACCGGGCTATATTTGGAAATAGCTGTCATAAAAACTGATCTCGCGATTTAGGGTTTTGGGCCCATAAAAGGTGCATTTATTACCCGATTTCGCTGAAATTTGGCACAAGGATCTATGTTGGCTTTCCTAAATCTATATGGTTAAGATGGGTCTATATTTGGATATAGCTGCCATAAAGACCGATCTCTCGTTTTTAGTCCTTGGACCCATAAAAACAGTGTTTATTACCCTATTTCGCTGAGATGTGACACAGTGAGCTGTATTAGGCCCTACGACATCCGCATTCAATATGGCCCCCTTCGGTCTTTATTTGGATATTGCTGCTGAATAGAGCGATCTCCCGTTTTAATGTCTTGGGCCCATAAAAAGCCCACTTATTACCCGATTTCGCTGAATTTTGACTTGGTGACCTATGTTAGGCTTTTCGACATCCGTGTCCGACATCCAATATGGTAATTCTTTTTGAGTTTTACAAATAAAAGAGCCCTTAAAACACCAAAACTAAATTGTGCCCAATTTTTTACATAAAACTCCAAAATACCCCTTTCGGGCAAATATGGTTTCGAAATCGCCATTTTTAGTAAATTTGCTGTGAAGGCTGCATATATTGTTAGGTGGAAAACATTTTTTGCATGGGTTTAGGGGACATATGCAGTAAAAAAAACATGTGCCCAATTGGGGGATCTGGGCTTAGACATTTTTGAACTCGAGGGATTTTTCCAATTTTTTAATAAAAAATGCCTATTTTGAAGTATATATGTCACCAGTTTGAGTTGACATATCTTGTTCAAATGTCACTTAAATCGGCCCAGATTTAGATATAGCTGTCATATATGTATATCGTTAAATTTTCACCCCAAGAGCCACTGCAAGCGCATTGTTTGATCAATCTGAGAAGTTTGCTCGAAATCGGGTCAGAATTAGATGTAGCTCCCATATATATGTTCGTCAGATTTTGGGTAATTTGCAATAATGTTGTAATTTTTCAACCGTAGTTATTACAGTTTCAACATAATTGCTCGAAATTTGATAGGGATTGTCTGAAAACATCCGTTGAGGTCCATCAAAATTGGTTCAGAATTGGATATAGCTCCCACAATGTACTTATAGGTTAGGTGTAGGGTATTATACAGTCGCCACCGCCCGATTTTTGCGCACAACAAGCCGATTACAGGCTTAGGTGTACGTCCATAGTGGCATGGGATGGATTAATATCCGCACCCTCTTTTCAACCTAACCTAACAAAGTATAATATGTCATCGCCGGATAACTTTCGTAAATGAAAATATATTTCAAGCAGATGGGGGACTAAAATAGGGCGCCACCAAATAACTTCCCAAAACTGAAAATTGATTAAATCTCCAAAATTGGGAATTTATAACTCCCCAAAAATTCAAATGAGACAATAACCCAATGAATGAAACAAATCCCCAAATAGAAAATGAAATTGCCCCAACATTTTTGGGGGCGTATTTTATTTCCTTTTAAGGTTGACACAGATGTTCTACATGCCGTTCCCTTCGCATGCTATCACTTTCCGTACCAATTTTGCATAAGTGAGCTATGTATCCCGTTATGTAACCGAAAGCTATACTGAATTCCTTCATACTTCCTTTCAGTAATAATTGTAATCGTTGTTCATCACCCACGCCCCCAACTCGGACTGCGTCGAACCGAAAGGCTTCCGTTTCGGTTTATTGACTCTGGCCTTCACTGCCAAATCGTCTGCTCTTTCAATCCCCCTTACTGCGCTGTGGCCCGCCACCCAAACGATGCGGATCGTGCCATCCTCAGAGAAGGCGTTGATCTCCTTCTTACGCTCCAAGGCGGTTTGCGACCTTACCGTCTTGGTTGTTATTGCCGTGATGTCCTGTTTACTGTCCTATAGATGTTCGAAAGCCTCGCGTTAACACCACGCCACCTCACGCATTCCGTGATCGCCCGGATCTCCGCCTGCAGAACCGTATTATCAGGTCAGGCAGTCTAAAACAGATCTCAGTTCCTGGGTTCTCAACGTAGACCCCAGGCCCACTCTGACCTCTAGCTTGAATCTATATGTGTAGCATGATCTTCTAGATGAAAATACCTGAGTTCGGTCAATCCAAGACTGTGTAGCTGGCAGCAATGCCTCGCACCCGACCTCAAGTGTCGTTTCAGGTATCCGTTCGGAAATCTTTTCTATTCCTTCCTGGTTCTGGTCCTACGTCGTAAAAATTTTATCGCGATAGTATGACCTGCTCCTTTCCTCCATCCATTCTCCCATCGCCTTAAGTCGCATAGCCGCAGTGGCTGCCTCACACTTAATCTGTATGTCTATGAGTCGGATATCTAGAATAGTCTTGAGTGCTCTGGTGGGAAGTTTTTTAATTCTAAAGCAATCTTCAAGCGTATTCGCATTGTGGACTCAAAAAATTGCACAAAATCTCAGATTAATAAACCGTTTATAGTCATGCAGTATTCATTACGTCGACTCCGTTACGCCCCTGACCACTAATTACTTCACAATTCATTTCAGTAGATCCTCGCTCTTTGACGTTTTCAAACAAACTTAATGATCCCTTTTGGAACACGTATTGCTGTTGCTATGCGAAATATGTAATGGTTCTTCGATATCAATTTTTCAATTATTGCTTGTTATAACAAAATGAAATAACTGCCTAAAAATTAAGTTTGGGGATTTGTTTCATTTTTGAGATGGGGAGTTATTTCATAATGAAACAATGATAAGGGACCTCCTTTTTATAGCCGACCCCGAACGGCGGGCCGCAGCTGCGACACCTCTTTGGCATATTACCTAACAAATGTCGGCAGCATTTGGGGGATAACCACACCACTGCCTAATTTTTTTTTGTGATGTTCTCGCCAGGACTCGAACACATGCGTTCAGCGTCATAGGCGGACACGCTAACCTCTACGGTACGGTGGCCACAAAAAAAAAATAACTCCCCAAAAATAGTTGTTTTTGCTTTCTATAGAGCATTTTGGGGAGTTGTTGCATTTTCGATTTTGGGGGCTTATTTCATGGGGACTTATTTCATAGAGCCCAAAAAATAGTCACCCACCAGGTATTTCAATTTAATTATTTGGAAGGGTTAATTTTTCCAGCATTTATATAGTGGTTCTTACTTACTTATGTATAATGTCTCTATATGAACCTTTCTCTATGGAAATTAGCGATAGAACTGAAATCCTTGCTCCACCATTGCACGATGGAAACCCATAATGAAAAGTTTTTTTAACGTTTTCATAGCATTTCTGATTCTCGTTTTAGGTAAACACAAAATCAAAAACAAAAATGAAGATAATTTTCTCATTTCATGTTTTCAAAAAAAGAGAATTGAGCCCCAGGCTTCTGGAATGTCTAGGCAGGTCTGAAAAGAGGCCTTCTAAGGACATGAATTCTGCAGCAAGGATATTGCATAAACGTGGAAGTCTAGTATATTTATGAACCCTTAGGTAACTGTTGAGCACAATAAAATGGACTGTTGGAAGGTCCCATGGTTTCAAACAGATGTCCCATGGTTTCAAGGCTTCAGAGATTCTTGGAGAGCCGTACTCTTCTATTACTCTGAACTATCAGAGGTGTATTAATATCATTAAGTATGGATTTCAGTTACGAAGCGGAATAGGAGCTCAACTCCCCCCATTATAAGCTCCATGAGATTTTAGACTGAGTCTGTTTGCCATGATTTTTTTTTTCATTTTATATGTACACCCATTATTTTTAGTTGCGGGCATTGTTCAGTTACTGGTTCCTAAAATAAATGCTATCATTCTCCATCACTTGCGGATAAGAAACCAAGTAAGAAAGGGGGTTCCCTTATCATGACACATGCACAATTAAATGGTATTCTCTTAAAATGAATATGAGTACTCACATTTATGCACACAAATGTACGAAATTCTATTTTCATATGCATACGAGTACAACTAATGACAACAATTTACGTCAAAAAGGGTAAACATTAGGAAAAAGACCCAAATATGTCATTGCTTGCTCAGAACTAGTGCATGCGTTGGCGGTCATTACGTCATTACATTGGCGGACGGAATTTCCAGGGCATCCTATAAAATGGAGCCGTGTATAGCGGCCTAGCCAACTTGTACCGATGCAGCCTTTGAAATACTGGTGAAATATCGCCTGGATCAGCTCATTATATGGTCAAGAATGAATATATAACGTTCTCTACCAATGGCAAACGGATGGATATTGAAGGATCTTTCAGGTCCCGAATCCTTACTTGGGAGATTGGGGGAACTCAATCCCAATCTTTCAAGCAACTCACAGTGCAAAATTGTGGAAATAAGTCTGCCATTTTTAAACGGATGAAGGTATATTCAAGTTTTAAATAGTTATAGCTAAGGTTTTAACCAGATTACGTGCAAAATTTCAGGGCCCTAGAAGGCTCGAGGTCCCAATGGTGTGCCTTCAAATTAAGTCACCTCGGTTTTACAAAAGAACTAAGGCGAACATAAGAAATATGTAGAAGATAAGTGTTGGAGTGGGATAGTTACCTAAACCTCCCACTTGTGACTCGTTCGCGGATGACAGCAACCTCTGTCATTCATTTCCATTCGACCATAGGCCGAGTCTTCGAGAGATTGAAGACGGATTATGGACGTAACACTCTGCCAGGATTTGCTGGTCATTTCTAAGTGGGGTCGAATGAACAGAGTAGATTTTAATGCACGCAAAACGCAGTGCTGTCTGTTGTCCCACAAACGATTCACTGACACTTTACAATCGTCAATATATATCGACGGTGTATATATCAAGCATTCAGAGGCACTTGATGCTCTGGGCATGAAGATTCAATGTGATGTTCGTTGGTCAAAACATGTAATCGAAGTGTCGGAAGAAGCATTCATGTGCTTGGGCTTTCGTAAGCGGTGTGAGAAATATTTCATTGATCTTCTTCTGCTGATCTTCTAAATATCTACACTACGTACATCAGGCCGAAGATGGAATATAACTCGCATATATGGGCCGGAGCTCCAAAATCATCCTTGGAGCTACTTGAATGTGTCCAGAGGCGGGCGTTGGTGTTGATTGGAGATGGAAAGGGATCCAACTCTATTGTTTCCCTTGAACATCGTCGTAATGTAGGTTGTGTGGCGCTGTTCTATCGATTCTTCCACGGTGTGTGTTCTTCGGAAATCAGTCTTCTGATTCCTGACTTAAGGTTGTTTGTCAGAAATACAAGATTTTCTAGAAGCGCGCACCGGTTTGTAATCGATTGGCCAGCTGATCGAACCATGTACTATCGAGAGAATTCTTTTTCGCAATGACGGTTCATATGTGGAATCGAATTCCAGCGGATGTTTTTCCCGCTACATGCGAGATTCAGAAATTCAAAGCAAGTGTCAATAAACACTACTCCCTCTTTCCCCCCTGCTATCCTCTCCAACGCAATGCACTCCATACATAGGGGAAATCCTCTGCGTGTTGGTCGATTGAAAAAAATAGGCTATCAGCTGTATGGTATCACTGTGGAGTTACCTAAGGCTCCCACTTGTGACGATGTAGGCTGGTATCGGGCCGATACAAACTAATTGCTTTTGGGGATCAACGTTCAATTGAAATCTATCGTTGAGACCTAAAAAATGATTGGTGAGATTTGGCCAGGCGCAGCACTGGATTTAGCCAAGAAGGAAGATATTTCTTTTCGATCAATGGCACACGCATGGACATCAAGGATTCTCTCGGATCTTGAATTCATACTTGGAAGACTAAATGAATGTAATCCCAATCCTTCATTCACTGACTGGAAAATTGGTAGATTAGATTAGGCTGATGGCCGATCGGAGACATGCAGTAATCATGCTAAACTCCAGCTCTCTCGCAGACCTCAACCAATCTGAAAAGAGTTGTATCCCACGGATTCAACGAGTAGAAGTTAAAGGTCTATAGAAGCGGTGGGATTGGGGATTCAGGAGACGACGCAGCAGTTGTTGCTGAACATGTGTCTGAGGAACTATCGACCACATCGCTAAAGTCTGGCGGATTGCAGGAGACTGAAACGGGGTCCAACAAGACCTGTGTGGATGGTACATCCGGTTGGATTGGGTTTAAGTGTGCGCCAAAGGCAAGGACGAAACTGAAAGGGTACTTCGATAGCAGCAGCTAATGAAGCATTTAAGGCAGATTGTTCACACACAAGTGTCCAGTGTCCTGCGGGAAAGTGGGTCCACTGCTTTCTCGACTGCCCCTGGATGCGTAAGGAAAGAGGAAGAGCTCTTGGTGGACTCAGAAGACCAGGATAACGCAATAGTGGAGGAAAATCTGAATCCTGGCTATAGTCTTATATTGTAAAGCCGCTTCGGAGGCACTAAAGGTTCTTCTGGAACCATGGGCGTGTGGAGGAATGGTTCGTGGACTAGGTTAGGTTTCAGTGGCAGCCTGCCATCAGACTCACTTAGACGTTTGCGTCCATTGTAATACTACAGGAGAAGGAAGATGCCTTCTGGTTCCTACCGTTGAGCCATGCAGATCGCTTTGAAAGGGCCAACAACTTGCGAATGTTCACATCCACTAAATCAGACAAGTCCTCAAAGAAATGATTACCTAGACACAGATGTTCCAGGCTATACGAAATAAACCCCAATGAAATAACAAACAAAACAAGTAAAAGCGTGCTAAGTTCGGCCGGGCCGAATCTTATATACCCTCCACCATGGATCGCATCTGTCGAGTTCTTTTCCCGGCATCTCTTCTTAGGCAAAAAAGAATATGAGAAAAGATTTCCTCTGTTATTAGAGCGATATCAAGATATGGTATTGTGGTCCAACAATTAAATTACATGTTGGAGAACTGTGTAAAATGTCAGCCAATTCGAATAAGAATTGCACCCTTTGGGGGCTCAAGAAAATAGAGAGATCGATTTATATGGGAGCTGTATTGGGCTAATGACCGATTCAGATCATAATAAACACGACCTCTAGAAGCTCAAGAAGTCAAGACCCAAGATCGGTTTATATGGCAGCTATATCAGGTTATGGACCGATTTAAACCATACTTGGCACAGTTGTTGGATATCATAACAAAACACGTCGTGTAAAATTTTATTCCAATCGGATAAGAACTGCGCACTCTAGAGGCTCAAGAAGTCAAGACCCAAGATCGGTTTATATGGCAGCTATATCAGGTTATGGGCCGATTTGAACCATACTTGGCACAGTTGTTGGATATCAAAACAAAACACGTCGTGCAATATTTCATTCCAATCGGATAAGAATTGCGCACTCTAGAGGCTTACGAAGTCAAGACCCAAGATCGGTTTATATGGCAGATATATCAAAACATGGACCGATATGGCCCATTTACAATACCAACCGACCTACACTAATAAGAAGTATTTGTGCAAAATTTCAAGCGGCTAGCTCTACTCCTTCGGAAGTTAGCGTGCTTTCGACAGACAGACGGACGGACGGACGGACGGACGGACGGACAGACGGACGGACATGGCTAGATCGACATAGAATGTCGCGACGATCAAGAATATATATACTTTATGGGGTCTCAGACGAATATTTCGATTAGTTACAAACAGAATGACGAAAATAGTATACCCCCCATCTTATGGTGGAGGGTATAAAAAGTGAAATAAGTCCCAAAAAAAAAATTCATACATGTTTGGATTTATTGCATAGTGAAATAAGTTTAAAATTTTTGGGAACTATTTGACTTTTCTTGGGATTTACTTCGTTGTCTGGACACAAACACAGAATGTGTTCCATAGTCTGTTCTTCCTCGACGTCCAGCAAAGTCGTTACTTGCAACCTTCAGTATGTTTTCCGATCATACATTGACCTGTCATGACGGATACATTGAATGGGACGTCTGTTCTAGCCAGCGACAGCAGAGCGGTAGACTTCTTCAAGTCTAGATTAGTCCACATAGTTTTTTAGTGTTCACAACCCCTCCTTTGTGGCTATCTTTCATTCATTGCCTCTCGGGCATGATCCTGGAGACTTAGCTTACATGTTTCTTTGATTGCATGGATCTTCATCTGATATAAACTACAGTGGTCGGGTAACCTTCTCGATATGACCAACTATAGTCTTCAGAGTACACCCCAAAACACACCTGTTCGTCTGATTTGGAACCATCCGTACACAGATAAAAAATACAAAACCAGGTTTATTTAAGAAATTTGTACATTCAATTGAAAATTTTTGCCGAAATCGGTCCTGTATAGGAATTTGTATTGTTGATTAGGAATTTCGCTATCTGGATTTATGATAACCTCAAAATTCTAATTAAAGTTGTTATTAACTCCATAAACCATAAGACCCCAAAAAGTACATATATTCTTGATCGTCCTGACATTTTAAGTCGATCTAGTCATGTCCGTCCGTCCGTCAGTCTGTCTGTCGAAAGCACGCAAACTTTCGAAGGGGTAAAATACTTCTTGTTAGTGTAGGTCGGTTGGGATTATAAATGGGTCATATCGGTCCATGGTTTGATATAGCTGCCACATAAACCGATTTTGGATTTTGACTTCTTGAGCCACTGGCGGGAGCAATTCCTAACCGAATTGGCTTAAATTTTGCATGAGATGTTTTGTTATGACTTCCACCAACTGTGTCAAATGTGGTTCAAATCGGTCCATAACCTTATATAGCTGTCATATAAACCGATCTGGGATCTTGACTTCTTGAGCCTCTATAATGCGCAGTTATTTTTATCCGATTTAGCTGATATTTTGTACAACGGCTTCTTTCATGACCTTCAACATATGGTCTGGATTGGTCTATAGCCTGGTACAGCTCCCATGTTATATTCTTGAGCCCCTAAAGGGCGAATTGACTGATATTTTACAGAATGACTTCTTCTATGGTTTCCAACATTCAATTCAATTATGGTCCGAATCGGACAATAACTTGATATAGCTCCAATAGCATAGCAATTCTTTTCTTTTATCCTTTGTTTGCCTAAAATGAGATACCGGCAAAAGAACTTGACAAATGCGATCCATGGTGGAGAGTATATAAGATTCGGTCCGGTCGAACGGCACGCGATAACTACAAACATCACACAGGCTGGAACTTTTAGCTCCAATCTGTGTGATGTTCGTTTTTGTCACGAGAAACTTAGCTGAGAGCTACCAGGTGCGTCCACTAATACTCAAGGGTACGGGGAATGGGAGACACAGAGCCTGTATTCTTGCAAAGAGCAATTTAAATGTATTTCTTCTTGAGTCGCTAAACACTTAAGATTCAGTAGTAGCTAGTCTTGAAATTAAAAAGTCTCATTATGGCCGTTTTCCTAAGTTGTTGGTTAAAACCTCTCATGCAGAAAAAGAGCCTAATTGTGGGAAGTGATGCTAATGCACATCACTAGATATTGGGAAGGTCGGATATCAACGAAAGGGATGAGCTGCTTATCGAATATATTTAGGTTGTTTTTCCTAGGTAATGGACAAATAAAATACCCTATGTTTTGAATCAACACTAGAACTCATCCGAAGAAATTTAATATCAACAAAACAAAAAAAGTAATATTAATTATAAAAAAAATGTTTCTCGGAGTTAATTTGCTTAATGGGTAAATAAAATAAACCTGTTATAAGTTCAATCTGGCAATTTGTAATAATGGAAATAACCCGATCTTTATTTTTACCGGGAATAGGTACTAGCTGTTGCCTGTGAATAAGAAAATATCAGTAGAAGGATGTGTGACTGAGATGTGTTGGACGACCACAGGACATAGACATAATGGTCGAGCGAATCACGAAGACTCATAATGATTCCGCATGTCCTACTGCCAAACGAATGGGCTAACAGCGACCGCCATGGTGGACCCCAGAACTGATTGATCAAAGTAAGGGCTACAGAAAACCCTTCAACAGGACGAAAGCCACAAGGGCACCACACGATTGGGACGTCTATAAGGCTGAGCTATGAAAATACAAGAGCGAGCTGAAAAAGGCTCAGAACAAACCTGGGGTGGATTTCTGCTGCTTAGTGGACGATAAATCTGAGGCCCTTAGGCTAAGGAAGATCCTATCCTTGAAACCTATTTCGGTACGATACATTCAGAAGTCACAGAATGTATGGACAATGTCTAGTGAGGAGACACTGGAAATACTCGTTGATACACATCCCCGGGAAACTTTCCAACGGACAACGTGTCGCCAGAAGAGGTTTTCTCTGAATTGTGTCGGAGTAGAAAATCCTTTGGGCGTTTAAAAGTTTTGACTCATTTAAAACGCCAGGTCCTGAAGATGTATCTCCGATAAGCTGATGCCTTGGCTTAGGGAGATATGCTTTGCTTGTATCAGCATGTCGAACATGCCTGTGGGATGGCAGTATCTAAAGGTAGTTTCCATTCCGAAAACTGGGAAACTGTACCACACGAAGGCGAAGTAATTTCGTGCTATTGACCTTTCATCCTTTATGCTGAAGACTCTTGAGTATCTTGGAGATTGCCAGTTTCGGCAACATCATTCATGTAGTTAGGGTAAGTTTACTGAATCAGCCTTTACGACCAAGTCGCCTTCATAGAGGGATCTCTCGCTGACAAGGAATATACAATGGTAGCATTTCTTGACATTGAAGGTGCTTTCAACCATGTAAAACTGACGTCAATCATGAAGGAGCTGGAGTTTCTTGGCATCAATACTACTGTTTAATAACTTATTTTGGGATCTGTAGATGTAAAAAGATGGATCAGCTTAGGAACAGCTCAAGTAGTTGTACTTTCTCCTCTAATTTCGTATATAGCCATTAACAATATATTATTGCCTCCTGAAGAAAAAGGTGTAAAAGTGTATATTGCGGCCAGAGGAAAGATTCCAAGCGCTCTTAGATATACACTTCAGGAGGCTCTACGTACGACAGCGAAGTGGACTACCAAAAGTCGTATAAGCGTAAATCCGTCAAAGGCAGAAGTTCCTTTTAGCAGGAGATACAAGTTGCCTACAGTGGAACCTGTCTATTTGGGAGGAGATAATGTTCCATATACAGAAAGCGCAAAATACCTGGGTGTTTTGCTGGACAGGAAATTGAACTTCAAATCCAATATTTTGGAAAGGGCCAAAAAAAGGCAACCCTTGCCTATATACCTACAGGGAGCCACTTTTTGACAAAAAAGTACTGTACGACTATTCCTGATATAACCGATTGGAACTACGATATCCCTGGCAACAGAAGTTACATAAACTTCTATAAGGATGGTTCCAAACTAAACGAACAGGTGGGCTTGGGGGCGTACTCTAATGATCTAGAACTGGTCATATCGAAAAGGTTACCCGACCACTGCAATGTGTATCAAGCGGAGAAGGGGTGGAATGTCTAAGATATAATGTCATTACGACGATTGGCATAAATATCTCAGGCAGCCAGGCAGCCACTTAATTCCTGGGGAACGTATTTCACAAAAACAGCCCACGACTGTCGCAGATTTCTCAACGAGATGGCTGAACAGTTCAAAATTCACCTGTTCTGGGTGCCGGGCCACAGAGATATACCAGGGAATTCTAAAGCAGACGATCTTGCGAGACTAGGAAATACCTTACACATTCCAGGGATACTGGAATCTGTGGGTATGCCTCTAGCGGCATGTAAGCTAAGGATTTCAGGATCAGGCCCTAAGGACAACGAATGATAGATGGTCACAAAGAGCGGGCTGTGAGCATTCCAAAACTATGTGGCCTTATCTAGACTTGAAGAGGTCTACCGCTTTGCTGTCATTGGCTAGAACAGACGTCTCAGTCATTGTGTCCGTTATGACAGGTCACTGCCTAATCGGAAAAAATGCTGACAGACTGAAGTCTGCCAGCAACAACTTTTGCAGAAGCTGTGAGGACATAGAAGAAGAAGAGACTGTAAAACACCTTCTCGGTGTGTGTCTCGCACTAGCAGTCAGAAGGATTTCCACTTTAGGTGCGGATGTGACCATTCGCAAGTTGTTGGGCTTTTTAAAGCGATCTGGATGATTCTAGGAACTAGAAGCCATCTTCCTTCTTCTGTTCCTGTGGTATCACAATGGATGAAAACGTCTAAGTGAGTCTGATTGCAGGCTGCCACTTAACCTAACCTAAGTTTAGACTTAGGCCCCAATGTGAGCAATATTCCCATATTGCATCAATCATCGACTATTATTCCACAGGGAAGTCCGATAAAAGGACTATATCATATGTGTATATCAACAGCCTAATTTCAACATCCCCAATTCGAACACCCGTGGGTAAAACATTGTGAAGATCATTTAACAAAACTGGACTCAGTAAACACCCTTGGCTTACCTCCTGAGTGAGCTCAAAGGGCTCGGATGATGATAAGCCGTCCCATACCGGTATCGTAGTGTCGCCATAAATAAATAAGTCGCAATATATTTATGACCTTCGTAGTTTCGCGGTATCATGTTAAAAACGGCAGAGAAGTCAACAAAGAAAGCGTATGCGTTCTTTTTATTCATCCAGTTCAAATGGATAATACTTATATTAGATTGAATATGTTGTCGTTAGTCGAATAACCACTCTATCCACCAATTAATACGGTTCAACACTCCACCAGTAAATATAATAAATATCTTTTAAGCGTATCCAGTAAAGACAACCCTCTGTAGTTTGCCACTTCATTAATATCGCCCTTTTTGTGCTAAAGAACAATAACAGATCTACGGAAGGAGGATGGAAAAGTCTCGCGGAGGAAAATACAGTTCAGTAGATGTAAACCTTCCAGTAGAAATTGTGCAGCAGCGTATTTATAACATTCGAAAGGGATTCTATCAATACTCGGCGCCTTGGTACTTTTTTTATTCCCAAGTACAAATAACAGCTTATGCGTTAGACGCAACGCGCAGTTTATTTCGATGGACAGCGTCACAGTTAGCATTAATCTCACAACAACATAGCAGTTTTGAAAGGAGATAGCGATGGGCGATTCCATGCCGTATATTCCCGGAATGAAGTATTGAATCTTCCACATGACGCGAATCTTCCAGCTCCATAGCCCGTCTGGATATCACCAGGCACTTAGTCTTGGTGGGGTTCAACTGAAGGCCATTTACTCTGGCCCACTGGCTTACAAGACACAAGTTTTCCTTTAAGTCCCTAATGCAGGAAGTTAAGCCATTTAACGAGCTCGAAAAGCAAAGTTGGACATCATCTGCATAAATATGGGTAACACAACGTCTTGGCATATTGACAATATCATTAATATACAGTGAAAAAAGCAATGGTCCCAGCACTAACCCCTGGGGGACACCACGTGAACATGTCAAGTCACCAGAAGAGCAACCATTTACGGAAAGAGATTGTATCCTTTCGGACAGATATGATTCCATAAGTTTCGCCGCATAATGGCCGAAACCGAAGTAATTCCTAAGCTTTCAAATTAAAATATTATGGCATACTGTGTCAAAGGCTTTAGAATGATCTAGGAGAACTAGGAATGATATATTATTATTATCAATGGTAGAGCGAATATTCTCCATACTTATATGGCAGCTATATCAAATCATGGACCGATTTGGCCCATTTAAAATCCCAGCCGACCTACACTAATAAGAAGTATTTGTGCAAAAGTCGCGCCTAGCTTTACTCCTTCGAAAGTTAGCGTGCTTTCGATAGACGGATGGACGGGCGGACATGTCTAGATCGACTTAAAATGTCAAGGCGATCCAGAATATATATTTCGCATATTTCGAGGTGTTACAAACGGAATGACGAAATTAGTATACCCCCCATTCTATGGTGAAGGTTATAAAAATGGGATGAACATTTATCTCTTTTATCTTTGATAACATGAGTCTCACATGAAAAGAATATATCAAATTTGTTTACATACGTTAAGAAATTGTCAAAATTCGTTGTACCATTTAAGTTTGTAACATTGATTTATAGTACCTGACACACAACTGGTTGTTAGTTATTTGATGTAGAAGCGTTCAATGTGGTTGCGTTTTCGGCATCACTGTCCTTTAAGGCTACAAAAATACCATTATCCCATTCGTAAGATGCGAGAACGTGCGGAGTGTTGGTTTTTATTTGTTTTTCAATTTGCCGCAGGTAATATAGCTTATTTCGCTCATATACTGTAGTGACTCTTTGTATATATATATGTTGATTCATCTGTTATGTTGTAATTTCAACCAAAACCCACCCCTTCGTAATTAATAAATAATCAAACATAAAACAATTTAAAAGGAGACAAATGCAGCATTTATTTGTAAAAATAATAAGATTTTGTAGAATTTTCACTGTCGTAATGAGCGCAACTTTCCAAAAGCCTTTGCCAGCATCTTCCACTTTTATCCAAATATTGTTGTTGTAATTGCAGACCAAATGCACAACACATTCTTTCAAAAAAAAAAACTTTTTATTTCGTACAGATTGATTGAGTTGCTTGTAGTCAAAAAATATTTATTTTTCTTTCGGGTGTATTTATTCATATGTAAACAAGAAAAAAGGCGTTAAGTTCGGCCGGGCCGAACTTTGGATACCCACCACCTTGGGTATATATGTAAACCGCCTTCGCCAAAATCCGGTGAAAAATGCATACCTTATGCCCCATAGCAGCTATATCGAAATATATTCCGATTCGGACAAAATATTTACAAGTACAAGTCATTGTTCAATTGTGTATAGCAAAATATTGGTCTTTTTTAGTAGCTACATCTAAAAATATATCGATCTGAACCATATACGACACGGATGTCGAAAAGCCTAACATAAGTCACTATGCCAAATTTCAGTGAAATCGGATTATAAATGCGTCTTTTATGGGGCCAAGACTTTAACTCGAGATGTCGGTCTATATGGCAGCTATATTCGAATCTAGACCGATCTGGGCCAAATTAAGGAAGGATGTCGAAGGGCCTTACACAGCTCACTGTCCCAAATTTCGGTGACATCGGACAATAAATAGGCCTTTTATTGGCCCAAAGCCTTGAATCGAGAGATCGGTCTATATGGCAGCTATATCCAAAGTTGGACCGATTTGGGCCTAACACAACTAACTACCCCAAATTTTGGCAAAATCTGGCAATAAATAAGCCTTGTATAGGCGCAATACCTTTAATCGAGAGATCGGTCTATATGGCAGCTGTATCTAAATCTGGACCGATCTGAGCCAAATTAGAGATGGATGTCGGGTGGCCTAACACAACTCACTGTTCCAAATTTCAGCAAACTCGGACAATAAATGTGGCTTTTATGGGCCTAAGACCCTAAATCGGAGGATAGGTCTATATAGCAGCTATATCCAAATCTGGACTGATCTGGACCATATTGCAAAAGTATATCAAGGGGCTTAACGTTACTCACTGTCCCAAATTTCACCTAAATCGGATAATAAATGTGGCTCTTATGGGCCCTAGACCCTAAATCGGAGGATCGGTCTATATGACAGCTATATCCAAATCTGGACCGATCTGGGCCAAATTGATGAAGGATGTCTAAGGGCCTAACACAATTCACTGTCCCAAATTTCAGCCAAATCGGATAATAAATGTGGCTTTTATGGGCCTAAGACCCTAAATCGGCCATCGGTCTATATGGGGGCTACATCAAGATATAGTCCGATATAGCCCATCTTCGAACGTAACCTGCTTATGAACAAAAAATGACTCTGTGCAAAGTTTCAGCTCAATATCTCTATTTTTAAAGACTGTAGCGTGATTTCAACAGACAGACGGACGGACATGTCTAGACCGTCTTAGATTTTTACGCTGATCAAGAATATATATACTTTATAGGGTCGGAAATGGATATTTCGATGTGTTGAAAACGGAATGACAAAATGAATATGCCCCCATCCTTCGGTTGTGGGTATAGAAATACTTTCTTATGCATCCACAAACACTTTATATTTTTCCACCCAGAGTAAATACATGTGAGCAATATCACTAACACTAACAAACACTCAGTTACAATTAGAGGTTTGGCGATCGCGTTTATTTTGCGTAAGAAAATGACTTCTTGCACAGCGACTGTGGCTGTGCTTTCATTGGGCGTCCCGAAATGTAAATTTTCCCTAGATGAAAAACAAGTTATGACGAAACGAACACATTTCGGCTAATTTTTCCGTTTGTATTTTTATATGGAGTTTCAACGCGAAAACCGAATACAGTACCGGCCTAAACTTTGTTTTTATACCTATAAATAAATAAAATGTTTTTATACATATAAATAAATATACCCTATACTAAATGATAGGGGTATACTAATTTTGTCATTCTGTTTGTAACTACTCGAAATATTCGTCTGAGACCCCATAAAGTATATATTGTATATTCTTGACCGTCGTGACATTTTATGTCGATCTAGCCATGTCCGTCCGTCTGTCTGTCGAAAGCACGCTAACTTTCGAAGGAGTAAAGCTAGCCGCTTGAAATTTTGCACAAATACTTCTTATCAGTGTAGGTCGGTTGGGATTGTAAATGGGCCATATCGGTTCATGTTTTGATATAGCTGCCATATAAACCGGTATGATATTCAATGACTGTGCCAAGTATGGTTTAAATCGGTCAATAACCTTATATTGCTGCCATATTAACCAATCTTGAGCCTCTAGAGGGCTCAATTCTAATCCGATTGGAATGCAATTTTATACAACATGTTTTGTTGTGATATCAAACAACTGTGCGGAGTATGGTTCAAGTCGGTCAATAACCTGATATAGCTGCCATATAAACCGATCTTGGGTCTTGACTTCTTGAGCCTTTAAAGGGCGCAATTCTAATCCGATTGGAATGAAATTTTGCACGAAGTGTTTTGTTATGATATCTAACAACTGTGCCAAATAAGGTTTAAATCGGTTCGTAACCTGATATAGCTGCCATATAAACCGGTCTGGGATCTTGACTTCTTCTAGAGGTCGCAATTATTATCCGATTTGCCTGAAATTTTGTGCGACGGATCCCCTCATGAACATCAACATACGTGTTTATTATGGTCTGAATCGGTCTATTGCCTGATACAGCTCCCATATAAATCGATCTCTCTATTTTAATTCTTGAGCCCCTAAAGGGCGCAATTCTTTTTCGAATTGACTGACATTTTACACAGGTCTCCAACATATAATTTAATTATGGTCCGAACCGGACCACATCTTAATATCGCTCTAATAGGAGGGCAAATCTTTTCTTTTATCTTTTTTTTGCCTAAGAAGAGATGCCGGGAAAAGAACTCGACAAATGCGATACATGGTGAAGGGTATATAAGATTCGGCCCTGCCGAACTTAGCACGCTTTTACTTGTTATTAGGATAGTATTTTCTTCACGGAGTTGGTGCATCTGCACGTGTCAATTAGCTACATCTGACTTCTTGGCGACATCACTCCATTCAGCATCCAAAACTTTATTCAGCTTATCATCAAACACTGCCAACGAAAAAACATCGGCTGTCTCATTGATGTACTGCACTGTTGTTTGCGATTGCGATGAGTTAATGCTGCTAGAAGCACGAGAGTCCGCAGATAGTTCATATTTATCCATTGTTGACATCGTTTTTGTTATACCCTCCACCATAAGATGGGGGGTATACTAATTTCGTCATTCTGTTTGTAACTACTCGAAATATTCGTCTGAGACCCCATAAAGTATATATATTCTTGATCGTCGTGAAATTTTGTGTCGATCTAGGCATGTCCGTCCGTCCGTCCGTCTGTCTGTCGAAAGCACGCTAACTTCCGAAGGAGTAAAGCTAGCCGCTTGAAATGTTGCACAAATACTTCTTATTAGTGTAGGTCGGTTGGTATTGTAAATGGCCCATATCGGTCCATGTTTTGATATAGCTGCCATATAAACCGATCTTGGGTCTTGATTTCTTGAGCCTCTAGAGTGCGCAATTCTTATCCGATTGGAATGAAATTTTGCACAACGTGTTTTGTTATGATATCCAACAACTGTGCTAAGTATAGTTCAAATCGGTCCATAACCTGATATAGCTGCCATATAAACCGATCTGGGTCTTGACTTCTTGAGCCTCTAGCGTGCGCAATTCTTATCCGATCAGAATGAAATTTTGCACGACGTGTTTTGTTATGATATCCAACAACTGTGCCAAGTATGGTTAAAATCGGTCCATAACCTGATATAGCTGCCATATAAACCGATCTTGGGTCTTGACTTCTTGAGCCTCTAGAGTGCGCAATTCTTATCCAAATGGAATGGAATTTCGCACGACGTGTTTTGTTATGATACCCAATAACTGTGCCATGTATGGTTTAAATCGGTCCATAACCTGATATAGCTGCCATATAAACCGATCTTGGGTCTTGACTTCTTGAGCCTCTAGAGGGCACAATTCGTATCCGATTTGAATGAATTTTTGCACCAAGTATTTCGTTATGATATCCAACAACTGTGCCAAGTATGGTTCAAATCGGTTCATAACCTGATATAGGATATATAAACAGATCTGGGGATTTGACTTCTTGAGCTTCTAGAGGGCGCAATTCCTATCCGATTTGGCTGAAATTTTGCATGACGTATTTTATTTTTACTTTCAACAACTGTGTCAAATAAGGTTCAAATCGGTTCATAACCTGATATAGCTGCCATATAAACCGATCTGGGATCTTGACTTCTTGACCCCTAGAAGTCGCAATTATTATCCGATATGCCTGAAATTTTGTACGACGGATCCTCTCATGACCATCAACAAACGTGTTTATTATGGTCTGAATCGGTCTATAGCCCGATACAGATCCCATATAAATCGTTCTCTCTATTTTATTTCGTGAGCCCCAATGGGCGCAATTCTTATACGAATTGGCTGAAATTTTACACAGGTCTCCAACATATAATTTAATTGTGGTCCGAACCGGACCATATCTTGATATCGTTTTAATAGCAGAGCAACTCTTTCTTATATCCTTTTTTGCCTAAGAAGAGATGCCGGGAACGAACTCGACAAATGCGATCCATGGTGGAGGGTATATAAGATTCGGCCCGGCCGAACTTAGCACGCTTTTATTTTTTTTTTGCCTAAGAAGAGATGCCGGGAAAAGAACTCGACAAATGCGATCCATGGTGGAGGGCATATTAGATTCGGCCCGGCCGAACTTAGCACGCTTTTACTTGTTATGGTTTTCTCACCTTCCGTAGCAGAATGCTGTTTAGTTGTTTCTTTATGGTGGCAGCTGCGTATACCTCTGGTGATGTTTGGTTTATTGTTCGTTTTTTAGTCGCAGACATAGGTTATGTGCGCGAGCAATTAGTATTTTTTTTTTGATTTGCCTTTCACTTCACTATTTGTTTTGATTTGGTTCGGAAACCATAGTAGTAGTAGTAGAAGCCATTGTGTAAAATTTCAGCCAATTCGAGTATGAATTGCGCCCTTTAGAGGCTCAAGAAGTAAAATAGAGAGATCGGTTTATATGGGGGCTGTATCAGGTTATATACCGATTCGAACCATACTTGACACTTATGTTGATGGTCATGGGAGAAAGCGTTGTACAAAATTTCAGCCAAATCGGATTATAATTTCACCCACTGGATGCTCAAGAAGTCATGATACCAGATCGGTTTAAATAGCAGCTATATTAGGTTATGGTTTGAAATGAACCATATTTGACACATTTATTGGAAGTCGTTACAAAACACCTCATGCAAAATTTCAGTCAATTCGGATAAGAATTGCGGAATCTAGTGTTTCAAGAAGTCAAGATTCAAGATCGGTTTATATGGCAGCTTATAAGGTTATGGACCGATTTCAACCATACTCAGCACAGTTGCTTGAAGTCATAATAAAACACCTCATGGAAAATTTCAGCCGAATCGAACAATAATTGTGCCCTCCAGTGGCTCAAGAATTTTAGATCCGAGATCGGTTTATACAGAAGCTATATCAAAACATGGACCGATATAGCAAATTTACAATCCCAAACGACCTGCACTAATAAGAAGTATTTGTGCAAAATTTCAAGTGGCTAGCTTTACACCTTCGAAAGTTAGCGTGCTTTCGACAGACAGACAGACGGACGGACGGACATGGCTAGATCGACTTAAAATGTCATGACGATCTAGAATATATATACCCTATGGGGTCTCAGACGAATATTTCGAGGAATTACAAACAGAATGACGAAATTGTATACCTCTATCCTATGGTGGAGGGAGCTGGGAATTTTTGTAAACATGCAGTTTGACTCGTCGAATTTTAATGAGTTTTTAGTACATAACACTTAAGAAAATTATTATTCGCCAAATCTTTTCTTTGGAATGAAAAATTCAAATAGCAAATTTTAAAAGTTTTTAAATATTGATGACTTCGAACGCTAGTCAACAGCAACGGCTCTCGCTGTTACTCCGTGCGCCCACGGAAAAGCACAAATTTTTCACGGTTACTTTTATGAAACGGTACAAAAATCTCTATGAAAACTTATTGCTTTTATGAATATTTTTTCATAAGTAATGAGTGAATGTCGTACCGAATGAAATCAGCTATTTTTTTTTTGCTTCAAAATCTATTATCTAAAGAAAGCAATCACGAAAAAATGTGGCGAAAAAAGAACATAGCACCGGCCATAACAAGCAAAATAGTTATAGCGAAACTGACCAAACCTAAAAATGTCTAAAAAAGTCTGCCGTTTGAAAGCGGGTAGATATAACTCTTGGAAATCATGAATACTTATTATGCGCAAAATCTGAAGGCCTTAGGTGGTACGGGCACCTCTTGTCACGCCCCTAATCAAATCATGACTTGTGGTTCGATATTCAGTTTTTTGAAAACGACAATTTTGAATTTTGTAAATAAAACCGTCCTTATACAAAAAAACTTACTTTACTTTAATTGGCTATGACAGAATATTTCTTCCACTAGCCGAACGTAGAATAGCGTTCCTAGCGCCTCGATCTTCTGCGCTCATTCTAAAATCTCTGACACCAAGTTTCGAGGTGTCTCCCACAACTTGATCTTTCCATCGGGCTTTTGGTCTTCCCGGTTTGCGTGTACCACCGTGTTTGCCTTCAAAAGACTTCTTTGCTGGAGCTTCTTCATCCATTCTGACAACATGACCTAGCCAACACAGCCGTTGTATTTTGATGCGTGTAACTATGCTATCGTCGTCATACAGCTCGTGTTTCATACGTCGCCTATATTCTTCATTATCGCAAACTGGACCATATATTTTACGAAAAATCTTTCTCTCAAATACTCCAAGCACTGCCTCATCTGCTCTCGGAATCATATAACAGCACGGGTAGTATCAGTGTCTTGTATAGTGTAATCTTCGTCTGTCGAGAGGTGGCCTTGTTTCTAAACTGCTTACTTAGTCCAAAGTAGCATCTGTTTGCCAGTATTATTCTTCGCTTAAACTCAAAACTGGTGTCATTCGTTTCGGTTACGTCGGTGCCGAGGTAGATAAAG
This sequence comes from Stomoxys calcitrans, assembly GCF_963082655.1. Classification (NCBI taxonomy): domain Eukaryota; kingdom Metazoa; phylum Arthropoda; class Insecta; order Diptera; family Muscidae; genus Stomoxys; species Stomoxys calcitrans. Next base: position 143,461,314 of record NC_081552.1, on the reverse strand, counting down.
TTACTGACTGTCTCAAAGTTGTGGTTCCCAACTTTCTCCCTTTTCTTTATCTACTCGATTGTGCAAGGCTTTTTGGGAGTTGAAACCATCCATTTCTCCATTTACTGCCAGACCCATTTTCACTGACTCTCTTTCGATTCTTTCAAAGGCTGCAGTTACTACTTGCGGTGACCGACCTATGATGTCGATGTCGTCGGCATAGACGAGTAGCATGTTTTCTCTTGTGATTAGTGTGCCATATCTATTCACATCTGCATCTCGTACAGGATATTACAGGATCTGCATCTCAAACAGGATATTAAAGAGGTCACACGATAGGCTGTCTCCTTGTCTGAAACCTCGTTTGGTATTAAATGGTTCGGAGAGATTCTTTCCTATTCTTACTGAGGGACGCGTATCAGCAAGTGTCATTCTGCAGAGTCTTATTAATTTTGCAGGGATACCAAACTCAGGCATGGCTTGAAATACCTTTGAACGTAAAGGAGTATCGAAGGCGGCTCTTTAGTCAACAAAGAGATGGTAGGTGTTGATTTGTCCTTCTCGGGTCTTTTCCAGGATTTGGCGCAGTGTGAATATCTGGTCCAGGGTGGATTTACCAGGTCTAAAGCCGCACTGATAGGGCCCAATTATATCATAGACTTTAGGTTTTAATCCTTCACACAGTACGTTCGAGAGTATCTTGTATGCGATGGGTTGACACCCCTTTCTTGTGTACGGGACATAGTATGCTGAGGTTCCAATCATCGGGTATGCGTTCTTCTAGCCAGATTGCGCAGATAAGCTGATGCATACGCCTTATCAGCGTGTCGCCTCCGGTCTTAAATAGTTCAGCGGGTAACCCGTTGGCTCCTGCTGCCTTGTTGTTCTTTAGTCGGGTTACTGCTACTTGGACCTCATTCTGACTTGGAGGTAAACATTCTCTACCATCATCAGGGATTGGTTCTGCGTGTCCTCTTCGCCGCCAACATTGCCGCTGCCATTTGTTGTGTCTGCAGCTTTTCAATGTCCAGCTTCCGTGCAGTGTCAGATCGTACTTTCCTCGCCATGTTCAAACGGGTGCGAACCTTTGCTGCAACAAGGTAATGATCGGAATCTATATTCGCTCCACGGATCGACCGTACATCTAACACGCTGGAGTAATGCCTTCCTTCTATCACAACGTGATCAATTTGGTTTCTCGTGTTTTGATCGGGTGACAGTCATGTGGCTTTGTGGATATTTTTATGTTGAAATCAGGTGCTACTAACTACCATGTTTTTTGCCGCGGCGAAATCTATCAGCCTCAACCCATTACTGGACGTTATCTCGTGGAGGCTAAACTTTCCGACTGTTGGACCAAAAATGTCTTCCTTCCCTATTTTCGCATTAAAATCTCCCAGAACGATTTTAATATCATGGGCGGGGCAGCAGTCATATTCTCTCTTTAGGCGCACGTAGAAAATATCCTTGGTCTGCTCGTCTTTGTCTTCCGTCGGGGCATTGGCACTTATAAGGCTGATGTTGAAGAATTTGGCCTCTCATCCACCGAAGTAAAGCTGGAGACTAGGTGTTTCAGTCTCCGACTAACCACAAATCCGCAGCCATAGTATACGTGTTATGGCAGCTATAGTATAGTTCGTCACCGTTTGGTGTTGTAGTGACGCCATTCCCAGCCCATCGCACTTCCTGTAAGGCGGTTATATCTGCCTTGTACTTCTCTAATACATCCGCCAGCGCGTATACTGCACCTTCTCTATAAAGAGTGCGGACATTCCAGGTGCAGATCCGCAAATCATGGTCCTTTTTTCGTTTGCGTGGGTCGTCAACGTTGGGGGGGGTCCGTTTTTACTATTCCTTTGTTTTTCATAGTAGTTCTATGTTTTCCGGGGCGGGTTACTGGCCCAGCGCCCCAACAAGATGGGTTTGTGGGATTGCATGTATCCCTCGTTGTGGCGAGCCGCTTGCTCCAAGATCCGACACTCGCCGCCAGTCGCCTAACCTGGGAACAGACGCTGATGGTTATTTGAAGGCGCCAATAACTCGCCTTGTCATCTCGAGTATCATTGGCACTTAGTATTTAATTAAGAGCCAGTGCCACCTGACTCCTCACTGAGACTCTCCTCTCGAAAATCGCTGATTGCCCGCGGCCGCATTTGCAGTTACTCCTTATAAAAACGGAGCTTTCCACCATCCGCAACCTGTGGACGCGCCCGGTAGCTTTCAGCTAAGCTTCCCGTGATAACGATGGGCCCCACACAAGTCGGAGCTCAAAGTTCTAGCCTGTGAGGTGCGCATAGTCATCCCGTATCGGCCGGATATAGATATAGATATAGCTACTAAAAAGACCAATATTTTGTTATACATAATTGAACAATGAAGTACTTATTAGTATTTGGTCCAAATCGGAACATATTTCGATATAACGGATTTGGATGAAAGGTGTTTTTTTTTTTTTTTTTTTTTTTTTTTAAGTCCATAGATAATAAATACCCAGACTAATTACAATATATTTACAAATGTATTAACCTAAGAATTTAAAAATAAAATAATTCTCCTTTTTAAACTTTCTCGATTCTCAGATAGATCTATTAAATCTTTCAGTTGATTAAATTGATAACATAAGTGCCGAAAAGGATCGTTATTGGCATATCGAGGTTTTATAATAAGAAATGTTCAAAAGATCAAAATATCAGGTAGGTCTGATAGGAACGTTAAAGAAAATTCGACTCAAAAGAAAGCAGGAATCTATTTAGCCATGAATTAATTTAGTCAAACACGTAATTTTTAGCATGGTTCTACGACTTTTTAATGTAGGAAGCTTTATAAGATTTAATCGGTACTCATACGAAGGTAATGAACTTCTGTCTCACCCATTTCGACGGAGACAAAATAGTAGAAATTGTTTTTGAACTGCTCCAGGGTTTCATGAAGCCAAGAGCACTACGTGCTTTGTTTACAACCATTGAAGTATGTTGACGGAAGTTTAAGCGTTGATCTAGAAAAAATCCAAGGTCTTTAAAGCTATAGACTACTTCAAGTTGATTGGAACCCAAAAAGTAGCTATTCTTGAAAATGATATGTGTTTGCATTTGGAAATATTAAGTTCCATAAAGTTCTGGTTGCACCATTCGTAAAGAGTATCAAGGTCATACTGAAGATAACACTGTTCATCAGAGTCTCTGAAGATCTTTACATCATCTGCATACATCAAAATATTCGAGTGTTTTAAAGCAAAAGGGATCGTTTATGAACAAACAAAACAGCACAGGGCCAAGGTGACTACCCTGTGGAACACCTGAAGATACAACAATTGATTTGGAAACTGCAGTACCAAATTTAACTCTTTGAGTACGTCCAGTCAGATATAATCTGATCCACTTTAGTAAAGATGGACTGAAACCAATAAGATCTATTTTTCTTAACAGAAGGTTGTGGTTGACTTTATCAAATGCTTTACTAAAATCGGTATGTATAGTATCCGTTTGGTAGCGTTCCCTAAAGCCATCGTTGACTAAACAAGTAAATTCTAAAATATTTGTTATCGTCGATTTCGATTTCCGGAACCCATGTTGGTAGGCAGTCAATATAGAAGAGACTTGATGTGAAATAGTGTCAGTCTGAATTTTCTCTAATAGCTTCGGAATAGCATTCAAAATTAAAATGCCCCTATAATTAGATACCTCATTGCGATTTCAGGCTTTAAATAACGGTCTTATATAAGATTGCTTCCACAATTCCGGCAGATATCCATGCTTTAATGAACTGTTGAAAAGTGTACAAAGGGGATACGAAAGTTCGAGAGCGCAATACTTTTAAATGTTTGATGGAATTCCACCTGGACCGGGATTAAAAGTTATCTTCAGTGACCTTAAATTTTCAAGTACTACGTTTTCGCCAAAGCTGAATTGTTGATTGTGTATGGATATGTTCCACATAAATCATAATAATTATCTAAGTAGGTAGTGCTAAAAGTGGTTTACATATATACCCGAGGTGGTGGGTATCCAAAGTTCGGCCCGGCTGAACTTAACGCCTTTTTACTTGTTAGTTTTTAGAAGGCACAACAAGCCGATTACCGGCTTAGGTGTATGTCCATAGTGGCATGGGGTGGATTAATATCCGCACCCACTTATCATCCTAACCTAGCCTATAAAAAAAGTCAAACAATTTTTTTCTAAAGGCTTAAATTTAAAATTTTTTAAATTTCACTGAAAACTTTCTAACGACAACCTGACACTCGATTCCGTTGTTCGATTTTGATAAAATATTATATATTCATAATTTAGAGAATTTATATTGACGTAAAATTTTTTTTAATATTTTGAATTTTAAAAATTTTTGACATAAAATCCCTATGAATTGACAACAAACAAAATCATTTTTATATTATACTAGCTAACCCGGGCCCACTCCGCTTCGCCTTCTTTGACTTTATATGGAACAAAAGTTTCCTTGGTATATTTATTTTCGACAATTAAAGAGCTTTTAGTGACATACCATTCTACGAAAATAGTATATCGCTCGACTAACAATTTAACAATATAAGCGCCTTTGTCCGCCACTGGTTTAAGGGAGTTTACACGATGAGGCGTCCCCCAAACACATGGCCCAAAATAGGTTATCAAATTCGTTTTCTAATCTTAAATACCACACTCCTTTGCGGGGTCCTAAATTTGGATATCAAATTCGCATTCTACTCCCAAATACCTTTATTTGAGCTCCATTTTGCGATGGTCACTAAAAATTTGCTGCTTGTGGGGTATTTTGGGAAAGGGGTTGATCCCCAGAAAATTGGTCCCGAAAGTGGGTATCAATTCTTGCCCTACTCCCCAATACCTTTCATTTAATCTCCACATTGACATGGTCGGTAAATATGGCCGATTTAGGGGTGTTTTGGGGATTGGGGTGGTCCCCCAAACACTAAGCCCGGAAAATACGTCAGCAACGTGTTCTACATGACCATCAACATACGTATTTATTTGAGCTCCTGATAAAACACTCCATACTCTGTTCATAAACCACAAAAATATACAAATAAAAGGAATTCAACAAGTGGTACACCCTGTGTTTAATAATAATTATTTTCGAGTAACAGAAAGTGTTATGTGTTACAAACATTTGCAATTTATTGTTTTGTAAAATAAAAAGCAAAGACGAAATTACAAACAAGTAACATTACAAGAACAACGAGTGAGAAGCTTAAACACATAAGAGAACTGACTGTGAGAGTAAAAGAGAAGTGTCAAGCGAAACGTCAGATATAAATTGCGAAGTCGCTTAAACATAATTCACAATAGTAATTTGACCGTTAAATTTAAATTCTACAGTGGCTCAAAGCGAAAGTATTGTTTACCTTGTATCGTTCGGTAGTATTATTGGGTCTTTATAATTAAAACTCAAACCTTGCAACACCTATCACGGAATTGCTCAACCCCAATAAGAACAACTTTCTTCATCGTATTCAATACTTACACCGAGAAAAAAAAAAAAAAAAGATGAATACCCCAACAATGCCATCCCAATCTTCGAATCCAGACGATTTTGCAGGGTCCCTCGACCCTAATGAAAGCATCAGCATGGATTCCAAGGCAGTCAAGAGGAACCGTGATAGCGTGTTACACCGCACATTGGTTGGTAACATCACAAAGACACCAAGGCTCTCTGACTCTCCACTTCGCTTGATGCAGATATTGGATGACCGTTTTGAGAAGCTAAGCGGTAGAATCGAAGATCGTATGAAATCATTGTTAAAAGAATCTGAAAACCGAATCTTTAATGAACTGGACAAAAGATTATGCGAGTTACGTGCAGACATTGCTGATATCAGTGATAGAGTCACGAAACTAGAGACTGCAGTATGTGAAATCGATGTGCTCAAACTGGAATTAAAAGAGATCAAACTGCAAGTCTTACGTCAAGAAAATGCTCCGGTTACTGCAGATCTTCGTATAAATGGAATCCCTTTCAATGAAAATGAAAACCTATATAACATTTTCACAAAAATCTGCACAAGCTGTAATATTCCGACTCCAAAACTCAAATCTATACACCGGCTAAGAAACAGAAACAACACTAAAGAAAGAAATTCACCGGATGGAGTAATTATTGCTACATTGATGTCTCCGTATGACAAAAATTTCCTTTTGAAAGGACTATCTGAATTTCGGAAGAGAAACAATACCACCTTATCTCTCAACCTGATTGGATTTGACTCAACATGTCAGTTCTATATAAATGAAAACATTTCGAATTCAAATTATAGAATCTTACAAGATGCCCTCTCCCTAAAAAGAAAGAAACTTTTACACTCAGCTTACACTTTCAAAGGACTAGTGTATGTGAAGCGTGATCCCAGCGACGTTCCGGTATGCATTGAAAATTCTGATGCTTTAAATGGGTTTCGTCATACTAACCACACACAAAATTCTACTACTAACATCATCTCATAAACCACAACTAATCTCATGTCATTTATGTTATCCTATATTTAGTTCTTTTGCCATGCATTTCTTACATTTTTATTATAGTACCTTATCATTCATCAAAATTAATTTATCTTCACCCATAACATTTATCATCTTCCGAGTTGCTGAGGATTTAATTAAATCTTTTTACTTCTTTAAATATGACTGCTACAACTAATACTAGAGATACAACGGCGAATATGATCAGGATATTGTCTAGGCTACATAAGGGATTAAATATCTGTCATATTAATGCCCAACGCCTGAATAACAAGCTTTACGAATTCAAGATGATTTTTGAGAACTCTGATATTGATATAGTGTGTGTATCGGAGACATGGCTGAATCAATCAACACCTAATGCGTTTATTGATCTCTCAGGATATAGCGTGCATAGAGCTGATAGATTACGTCGTGGGGGCGGCACCGCTCTGTATGTGAGAAACTACCTGAATACTCAGTTATGTACAAAGTCTAACCCAGGTGGCCCAATTGAGTATGTTTTTGTTGAGGTGTCTGCTGCCGATACCAAGCTCCTAGTGGGGTGCGTTTATAGACCGAACAACCGTACGGATACGCGAGATTTTTTCTCTGTCCTTGAACCTCTCTCTCTTGCTTACTCAGACATTGTGGTTGCTGGGGACTTCAACTCTAATGTTTTACAGGACACGGGCTTGACGTTTGAAATGTCTTCCTTGGGGCTTTTGCCTGTCAATTCAACAATTCCCACGCATTTTTCCGCATCCTCCAGCACGCTTCTCGATCGATCTGTACTTTGTTAGTGACACTTCAAAAGTCCTCCTATACGACTAACTGTCAGCCTCATGTTTTTCGAACCATGACTTGATCTTTTTATGTTAAGAATTTGAGCTCACCAGGACTAGGGAAACTTATTCATATAGAGACTTTGCCCGTCTCGACCATGATTTTTTGCTTTCGAGTTCTGTGCTCATCGACTGGGATCTGATATTTCGTATAGAAACTATCGATGAACAAACTGACTTTCTACAGAGAAATATCCGTGACCTACAGGAACTTACGGTTCCACTAAAGACTAGAGAAGTGTCCTCCAGATCGAAACCGTGGTTCTCCCGGGATATTCGTTCGGCTATTCACGTGAGGAATATGTCGCATCGCAGGTGGAGACGTTTCAGGACGCCTGAGTTACATGATGCCTTTCGCTTAGCAAGAGACCATGTCAATAAGTTGATCAAGATAGCCAAGAAAGACTACTATTACAGATGCTTTACTTCTACAATAGGCTCCAAGAGAACGTGGAAGGTTATTCGAGACATAGGAATTGGGAAAGATACTAATAGATGTTCAACAAACTTGGACATCAATGGGCTTAACGATGCTTTTGTTAATGTCCCACAGATCCCAGTTGATTCCAATTTCTATGGCTTCAATGTCTCCCCCTCCCTCGATGACGACTCTGGTTTTGGCTTCAGCTGTATTGGTCCCACCGATGTCCTTGAGTGCGTCGCGACTGTAAAGTCTAACGCTGTCGGATCTGATGGCATTGATCCTAGATTTGTAAGACTCTTGCTCCCCCTTATTATTCCTCATGTAACCTATGTTTTCAATAGGATTTTGACCACGAGTTACTTTCCATTAGCGTGGAAACATGCCAAAGTCATCCCACTGCCTAAAAATTCCAAGGAATATAGACCAATTGCGATTCTTTGTTACTTGTCAAAGGTCTTTGAGAAATTGTTGTATTTGCAAATGTCGTCTTTTGTCAACGAGAACTCTTTGTTATATGTGAGACAGTCCGGATTTCGACCTTACCACAGCTGCGTAACTGCCTTGACAGAGGTCACTGAGAGGATCAGGGTCAATTTGGAGAATGACAAGATAAATTTCCTTGTTCCTCTTGACCATTCTAAGGCATTTGACACTGTGGATCATTCCTTGTTATGTGATAAGATGAGACATCTTTACAATTTTTCCTCTACGTCCGTTCGTCTTATTTTGTCGTACATGTCACACCGCACTCAGTCCGTCAGTTATAAGTCTCCTCTATCGGCACCTCTGCTTGTTTCAAAAGGTGTTCCTCAGGGATCAATTCTGGGTCCTCTTCTCTTTTCATTGTACAGTAACGACTTGGCGGGTCAATTGTCTTATTGTGAGGTACATATGTACGCTGACGATGTACAAATATATATCGGCAGTCCGAGGGATGAGATTGCTGAAAACATACGTCTGCTTAATCATGATCTGTCGAGAGTCAGCATGTGGACGAAAGCCAATGGCCTGCGTCTCAACCCTGTAAAGTCCAAGTGTGTGGTTATCAGAAACAGGCTGTCTCGTTTCTCATGTGATGTCGGTATATACATTAACGACTCTAGACTGGAAATCGTTCCTCATGCAAAGAACTTGGGCGTGGTTATTAACAGCACTCTGACTTGGAGTAATCATATCGACTCTGTCGTTGGTCAGGGATATTCAAAATTGCGTGCTCTCTGGGCCACTCAGTCGGTTACTCCGCTGCGGGTTAGGTCTCTCTTGGCAAAGACTTATCTTGTTCCTGGCATTCTCTACGGCTGTGAGTTGTTTGCTAATTGCGACTCGGTAAGTAGACGTAAGCTTAACACCTTTTTTAATAGCGTTACTCGTTATGTATTTGGCTTGAGACGGCGCGATTCCATCTCTGAATACTGTTTATCTCTGTATGGCGTCTCCTTACAGCAATTGTTGTTCCTAAGATCGCTTACTTTCCTGCATAAACTGATCTACACGCAGGCACCACAATATCTGTATGGATTTATTGATTTCGCCAGATCTACTAGAGGTAAAAAAAATCATTCCCAAAATGTATCGGAGGCTTGTTTCTGAATGGCATATGTTCATATTCGCTGTACGTCTCTGGAATTCTCTTCCTAACGATCTGCAATTACTCAGTAACTCGGCAAGACTTTGGAAACATTTTACTGCATTAAGTTGATGAATGTTAAGACTCATTTATATATATATTTTTATTCTTCTATACTTACCTTAAATTCTTTTTTTTCGGATCAACTAAGTCTACTAATTCCTCTTTAATTGATAAATTCACTTTTGTTTTTTTTTTTTCTTTTAAATTCAAATCTACAAAGCCACAATTGTTAGTTTTTTCCGTAAGTTATTCATTCAAAATCTGTGATGTATTGTGTAGCTATAGATTCTTAGTTTTAAGTGTTTACTATGTACAATTGTTGGAGATATTATCCGCACTTTAATTATAAGAATTTTATATTCTTGTTGTGCGGGTGTAAATAAATAAATTACAAAAAAAAATTACAAATTTACACAGGACTTCAACATATAGTTTAATTGTGGTCCAAAACGGACCATATCTTGATATCGCTCTAATAGGAGAGCAAATCTTTTCTTATATCCTTTTTTTGCCTAAGGAGAAATGCCGGGAAAAGAACTCCACAAATGCGATCCATGGTGGAGGGTACATAAGATTCGGCCCGGCCGAACTGAGCACGCTTTTACTCGTTTTAAGTTTTCTTCGTTTGATTCTTCCAAATACCTTTCCCACTTAAATTAGTCATACGTATTATGCCATCGGATACAATAGCGCAGGATGTGTTATCACCGTCGAGCTCCATCTACTTTGAGAGGCTATCAATTGAACATCCAGGTGTTATTGCAATATTTAATTGTAAATGGTGATTTTTTAGCTACTGTCTTCTTTTCAACACTGATTTGAACAGCTGATGCACGTTTCGTATTTTGCTTCACTGTCAAACATCTTCAGTTTATAATTTAACAATGAATAGTCTTCCAAACGAACAACGCATGCAAATTATTGAATTTTATTATCAAAATGCGTGCTCTGTTAAGAAAGTTCATCGCGCGCTTCTTCCATTGAGCGAAGCCAGAAGCATTGCAAGAGCTAACAATACAAAGTTTGGTGCGGTTAATAGGCTGGTGGCATCATTGGACCGTACTTCTTCAAAGATGATGCGAATCGTAACGTAACTGTGATTGGTGAGCGCTGTCGTGAGATGATATCCAACTTTTTTTTGCCCAAAATGCAAGAACTTGACTTGCAAGCCATGTGGTTTCAACTAGATGGTGCCACATGTCATACAGCATTTTTTTGGGCTATGTTACAGCTAATGTCTGTACAGATAAGCCTGCTTCAATTGACGCATTGGAAGACGACTTTGAAGCATTTATTCGTAAGAAACCGGCCGAAATGTTGGAAAGAGTATGCCAAAATTGGACTATGTGGATGGACAATTTAAGGCGCAGTCACGGTCAAACTTCAAACATAAAACTATATGGACAGTACTGTTGACTTAAATGAACATTTAATGCATCACCCTTTATAATAGCAGCATAAGATATATCTACTGCCTTGATATTCAAAGATTTGGCGAAATTATGTTTGCTGTCTGAAACCAAAAGTTTTTGGGTGATACATTTACGGTGGTTGAAGTTTCGGATTGTCCCTTGAACAATAGGCTGAATTAAGCATGTGGAAAAAATTGTACTATAACTTTTTCAGATATCACTGCTTACATATATCTGGAAACAAAAGTATTTTGCACTCCTTATCTAAGCAAAAGTTTTGTAAAATTTCTAGAGGCATATTAGAAAATTATTTTCTTCTTTTGTGTTAAATGCCGTAAAGTTTGTTTGCCAACATCATATTTTTCTGATAACAAACCAACGTAGATTTACTGTCATCTTATTCAGTTCTAATTTTTCTTGTGTTGAAAGAACGTTACGTTCTCTTTTTCTTGTAGTTGGAGCCTTTTTCGAACAAACACCATGACCGATTTACTTTCAATGACAGACTGAATGCTTTTAGATACTCAACTTTAACTCCAATTAAAAAGGGGAATCCCAGAATTTTACATCAAAAAATGTGAATGGAGCACGGATAATAGAGGAGGAAAGCACGGTTAATAGAGGTAGCATTCTTGAAGCATGGATGATAGAGGTTCAACTGTACAACAAGACACTAAAACCGATTCCAAAAATCTCACTCCTAAGAATTTTGAAAAAATTTTTTTGTTTGATTTTTGGGATACAAAAAATTGCCGACTTTCGACAAGCTAATTTTCCGCCAAAACACAACGAGAAAATTATTTTAACTGGTTTCAGTCGTCCACTTTACGCCAATCCAAATTTCATTAAGATACCTCTATCCTAACTCGAGCTAGAATTTTTCTAAAACAGCTCTATTCTTGGTTATTTTTCGTCGTTAATGGGTTAATGCAGTTTTTTAAAGACCTAATCGCAATGTAATTTTTTCAAAAGATAAAATTTTTTTGTAATTGCAAAACGTAGTTAAAATTTTATTTAAGGCAGAATCTTCATGGAATTTTTTCCAATAGAAAAAAATTTTTCCGAAAAACAAACATTTAACATTTTTTTTAACATATACAAACATCTCTATAACGAATACTTCTCTGCAGCGAATTGTTTTAAAAGCGCAAGTTGAAATTTTCACACAACCTTTTTTCATTGAAGTGCACACAAAAAAAGATGGAACAAAACGAAACTCCTTCAATGTTGATCATTAAAGCACTTGCATTATTAATGCACTTACTACGCCTAGTTTCTCGTATACGCAAGCGCCTTTGTGCTTGCTTTGCGGGTTCAAAAACAACCAAAGCAGCGATGCGTAAAATAGTACGAGTTTTAAATAACTTTTGCGACTAATTGAAACATTACGAAGAAAAAATATCAGTTAAAAAAAAATTGGTTAGTGATCGGAAGACAAAGAATTGCAAAACGTAAAGGTTTATCAATTTTTTTGTTAGTTTCTCTTTCGAGAGATCGGTGATGGGAGATTTTCTTTGCAAGTTGAAAAGGTTTATCCATTGAAGAGAAGTACCATATTATATCCATAGATAATGAAAGCTCTAAAAAAAGGAACCGAAACGCCTTGTGCAATTTACTGTATTCAGATGCTTTGCAGTGGAATCGAAAACACAAGTTAAAAATCTGCCGTTTGAGAACGGGTAAAGAGTTAACGGGACTATGTGCAAAATTTCAATGCCGTAAGTCGTCCGGGAGCCTCTCAGCAGGATATCGAAATTGGTCACCTCGGCATTCCGAAATCTTAATTTGTGCTTCGATTTCCAACATTTTTGCTGGAAAGTGCTCAAAAATCATTACAGAAAAGTCCGCTTGAGGTCTGCAATATCTCTTTTGGTCTCGGGAATTTTCGGCTTTTGTTTTTTTGCACCAAATAGTATTTGTAGCCTCCTCCAGAGCAAATTTAATAAAAAATTTAGATTTTGAAACCATCTTTGTCCGAATTGGGTATTTTAGTGAAAAACTTCAGGTAGTTGGATCTTGGAGCAAGCGGCTCGCCAAAACGAGGGATGCAATCCCACAAACCCATGTTGTTGGGGCGCTGGGCCAGTAACACGCCCCGGAAAACATAGAACTACTATGAAAAACAAAGGAATAGTAAAAACGGACCCCCCCCCAACGTTGACGACCCACGCAAACGAAAAAAGGACCATGATTTGCGGATCTGCACCTGGAATGTCCGCACTCTTAATAGAGAAGGTGCAGTAAACGCGCTGGCGGATGTATTAGAGAAGTACAAGGCAGATATAACCGCCTTACAGGAAGTGCGATGGACTGGGAATGGCGTCACTACAACACCAAACGGTGACGAACTATACTATAGCTGCCATAACACGTATACTATGGCTGCGGATTTGTGGTTAGTCGGAGACTGAAACACCTAGTCTCCAGCTTTACTTCGGTGGATGAGAGGCTAGCCACAATCCGCATAAAAGCCAAATTCTCCAACATCAGCCTTATAAGTGCCAATGCCCCGACGGAAGACAAAGACGAGCAGACCAAGGATATTTTCTACGTGCGCCTAAAGAGAGAATATGACTGCTGCCCCGCCCATGATATTAAAATCGTTCTGGGAGATTTTAATGCGAAAATAGGGAAGGAAGACATTTTTGGTCCAACAGTCGGAAAGTTTAGCCTCCACGAGATAACGTCCAGTAATGGGTTGAGGCTGATAGATTTCGCCGCGGCAAAAAACATGGTAGTTAGTAGCACCAGATTTCAACATAAAAATATCCACAAAGCCACATGACTGTCACCCGATCAATACACGAGAAACCAAATTGATCACGTTGTGATAGATGGAGGGCATTCATCCAGCGTATTAGATGTACGATCGATCCGTGGAGCGAATATAGATTCGGATCATTACCTTGTTGCAGCAAAGGTTCGCACCCGTTTGAACATAGCGAGGAAAGTACGATTTGACACTGCACGGAAGCTGGACATTGAAAAGCTGCAGACAAAACAAATGGCAGCGGCGTACTCCACTCCTTGTTACGATGATATAATGGCGCAGTGGCAAACAATTGCCCACTCCATGGAAAATGCCGCGAAATCCGTACTTGGGTACCGGAAGCCTCCTCCAGAATGAGGTCTAAGTAGCAGTAACCCGACTAAAGAACAACAAGGCAGCAGGAGCCGATGGGTTACCCGCTGAACTATTTAAGACCGGAGGCGACACGCTGATAAGGCGTATGCATCAGCTTATCTACGCAATCTGGCTAGAAGAACGCATACCCGATGATTGGAACCTCAGCATATTATGTCCCGTACACTAATCACAAGAGAGCACATGCTACTCGCCTATGCCTATGCCGACGATATCGATATCATAGGTCGGTCACCGGAAGTAGTAACTGCAGCCTTTGAAAGAACCGAAAGAGTGTCATTGAAAATGGGTCTGGCAGTAAATAGAGGTACGACGAAATGGATGGTTTCCACTCCCAAAAAGCCTTGCACAACCGAGCAGATAAAGAACATGGAGAAAGTTGGGAACCACAACTTGGAGATAGTCAGTAACCTTATCTACCTCGGCACCGCCGTAACCGAAACGAATGACACCAGTTTTGAGATAAAGCGAAGAATAATACTGGCAAACAGATGCTACTTTGGACTAAGTAAGCAGTTTAGAAACAAGGCCACATCTCGACAGAAGAAGACTACACTTTACACGACACTGACACTACCCGTGCTGTTATATGGTTCTGAAGCATGGGTACTTGTGGAGGCAGATGAGGCTGTGCTTGGAGTATTTGAGTGAAAGCTTCTTCGTAAAATATATGGACCAGTTGTTAACAGAGAATATAGGCGACGTATGAAGCACGAGCTGTATGACGACGATACTATAGTTACACGCGCCAAAATACAACGGTTGCGTTACAATGGCTGCGTTGGCTAGGTCATGTTGTCAGAATGGATGAAGAAGCTCCAGCAAAAAAGTCTTTTGAAGGCAAACACGGTGGTACACGCAAACCGGGAAGACCAAAAGCCCGATGGAAAGATCAAGTTGTGGGAGACACCTCGAAACTTGGTGTCAGAGATTTTAGAATGAGCGCAGAAGATCGAGGCGCTAGGAACGCTATTCTACGTTCGGCTAGTGGAAGAAATATTCTGTCATAGCCAATTAAAGTAAAGTAATATCTAAAAATAAACCGATCTGAACCATATACAACATGGATGTCGAAAAGCCTAACATATGTCATTGTGTCAAATTTCTGTTAAATCGGATTATAAATGCGCATTTTTTTGAGGCCAAGATTTTAAATCGAAATATCGGTCAATATGGCAGCTATATGCAAATTTTGATCGATCTAAACCAAATTGCATAAATATGTGGAGGGGCTTCACTTAACTCTCTGTCCCAAATTTCGGCAGCCTTCGGCCTTTTATGGGCCCAAAACATGAAATCGAGAGATCGGTCTATATGGCAGCTATATCCAAATCTGGACCGATCTGAGTCAAATTGAAGAAGGATGCCGAAGGGCCTAACACCACTCACTGCCCCAAATTTTGGCGACATCGGACAATAAATAGATCGGTCTATATGGCAGCTATATCCAAATCTGGACCGATCGGTGCCATATTGCAGAAGTATGCCAAGGAGCTTAACTTAGCACACTGTCCCAAATTTCGGCGACATCGGACAACAAATGCGCCTTTTATGGGCCCAAACCCTTAAATCGAGAGATCTGTCTATATGGCAGCTATGATCCGCTCAGGGCCAAATTGTACAAAAATGTCGAAGGGCCTAACACAACTCACCGTCGCAAATTTCAGCATAATCGGATAATAAATGTGGCTTTTATGGCCCTAAGACCCTAAATCGGAAGATCGGTCTATATGGCAGCTATATCCAAATCTGGACGAATCTGGGCCAAATTGACGAAGGATGTCTAAGGGCGTTACACAACTCAATGCCCCAAATTTCAGCAAAATCGGATAATAAATGTGGCTTTTATTCGCCTAAGTCCCTAAATAGGAGGATAGGTCTATATGGGGGCTATATCCAAATCTGAACCGATCTCAGCCAAATTGAGGAAGGATTTCGAAGGGCCTAACACAACTCACTGTCCCGAATTTCAGCGAAATCGGATAATAAATGTGGCTTTTATGGGCCTAAGACCCTAAATCGGCGGATCGGTCCATATGGGGGCTATATGAAGATATAGTCCAATATAGCCCATCTTCGAACTTAACCTGCTTATGGACAAAAAAAGAACCTGTGCAAAATTTCAGCTCAATATCTCTATTTTTAAAGACTGTAGGGTGATTTCAACAGACAGACGGACGGACGTGGCTAGATCGTCTTAGATTTTTACGCTGATCAAAAATATATATTCTTTATAGGGTCGGAAATGGAAATTTCGATGGTGGGTATAAAAAGTAATCTCGAAAAAGAACATTTTTAAAGTTAGAAATTCCGTTCTACTTACAAAATCCTTATTTGTTTTCTATACCACTCCCCGAAGTTAGTTTATGTCTAGTATCGTGTCCCCACCTAAGGTCACTCCTTCTTACTTCCTTTCAGTAATAGCCTCGTCCTCTCACGATCCGGATCACCCCATATGATTTTCGCCGTTCTACCCACTGTGTTGTCGCCCACGCCCTTAAATCGGACTGTGTCGACCCGAGAGGCTTCGGGTTAACCAAGTTTATCGACGGCAGTTCTCTGGCCCTCACTGCCAAATCGTCTGCCCTTTCATTCCCTCTTACTCCGTTATGGCCCGGCACCCAAACGATGCGGATTGTGCCAACCTCAGAGAAGGCGTTAATCTCCTTCTTACACTGCAAGACTTTTCGTGACTTTAACCTCCTGGTTGTTATTGCCCTTTTGGTCATTTTTTCTGCCCGTGTAACATGATCTTCCAGATGGCAATACTAGGGTTCCGTCAGTCCAAAACTGTGCCGTGCATGCGATCCAAGTATCGTCTCAGATCAGAAACCTCTTCGAAAAAATAATTTCGAGGAGGGTCTGCCCCGGGCTGAAGTTTTGTCATTACAAAATTTTACGCCAAATTGTCTGTAAAAAAATGTCAGGAAAAAGTATAGAACAAATTTTATTAAAATTTTGCTTTAAGTAAGAATTTCATTATAATTTTGTCCTTAGGTTAGGTTTAAGTGGCAGTCTGCCATCAGACTCACTTAGACGTTTTCATCCATTGTAATACCACAGGAACAGAAGAAGGAAGATGCCTTCTAGTTCCTAGAACCATCCAGATCGCTTTAAAAAGCCCAATAACTTGCGAAAGTTCACATCGGCTAAATCAGACAGGTTCTCAAAGGAATGAGAACCTAGAGTGGAACTCCTTCTAACTCCTAGTGCGGAACACACACACAGAAGGTGTTCTATAGTCTCTTGTTCCTCGATGTCTCTACAGCTTCTGCAAAAGTCGTTGCTGGCAACCTTCAGTCTGTCAACATGTTTTCCGATTAGGCAGTGACCTGTCATGACGGACACAATGATTGAGACGTCTGTTCTAGCCAATGACAGCAAAGCAGTAGACCTCTTCAAGTCTAGATGAGGCCACATAGTTTTGGAATGCTCATAGCCCCCTCTTTGTGATCATCTATCATTCGTTGCCCTTAGGGCCTAGTCCTGAAAACTTAGCTTACATGTCGCTGGAAGCATACCCACAGATTCCAGTGTCCCTGGAGTGTGTAAGGTAGTTCCTAGTCTCGCAAGCTCGTCTTCTTTATAATTCCCTGGGATATCTCTGTGGCCCGGCACCCAGAACAGGTGAATTTTGAACCGTTCAACCATCTCTTTGAGAGATCTGCGACAGTCGAGGGCGGTTTTTGTGGTCAGAAATACGTGCTCTTCAGGGATTTAATGGGTGCCTGACTGTCTGAGAAGATATTTATGATTACTGTCCTTATGACATTATATGTAAGCCATTCCACCACTTCCTTAATTGTAAGGATCTTCGTTTGATACATACTGTAGTGGTCGGGTGACCTCTTCGATATGACCAGTTATAGATCTTTAGAGTACACCACAAAGCCCACCTGGTCGTTTAGTTTGGAAACATCCGTGTAAAAGTCTATGTAACTTCTGTTACCAGGGATATCGTAGTTCCATTCGATTCTATCAGGAATAGGGTGCAATAATTTTTTTGAAAAAGCGGCTCAGGTAGGTTGTAATCCACACTGTCTGGAACATCAGATATTGTATCAAGGATAACACAGTGTCCGTAGCAGCCCCATGTCCAATGAGAAAGCTCCCTTAACCTCACGGCAGTGGTCGCTGCAATTTGGGTAGCCACAATATTCAGAGACATAAGATGAAGCACTAAATTCAGTGCATCAGATGGTGTGTTACTGAGTGCGGCTGTGATGCACAAACAAGTCATCCTTTAGATCCGGTTAAGTATTGAGCAGTAGGTGGTCTTTGATGTGCCGTCCACCAGACCACAACACCATACAGCATAATAGGTCTGACAACTGCAGTATATACCAAATGCATGACACGCGGTCTAAATCCCCAACTTTCGCCAATGGCTCTAGCAGGTGTATAGGGCAAGAGTTGCCTTTCTTACCGTTTCCAATATGTTGGATTTGAAGTTCAATTTCCTGTCCAGCAAAACACCCAGGTATTTTGGGCTTTTTGTAAATGGAACATTTTCTCCACCCAAGGAGACAGGTGCCACCTTGGACAACTTGTATCTCCTGCTGAAAAGAACTACTTCTGTCTTGCACGGATTTATACCTAGACCACTTTCAGTGGTCCACTTTGCTATTGCACGTAGAGCTTCCTGAAGTATGTCTCTTAGAGTGCTGGGAAACTTTCCCCTAACCGCAATTGCCACATCATCAGCATACGCGACCACTTTTACAACTTTTTTTCCAGACACAATAATATATTGTTAATGGCTATATTCCAAAGTAGAGGAGACAGTACACCTCCGTGAGGTGTTCCTCTGGTGACCCATCTTTTTAGATCCACAGATCCCAAGCCTGCCGTAATGCATCTTTTAGTAAGTAAGTTATTCGTAAACTTTCTTACGGTAGAATTGATGCCTACAAACTCCAACTCCTTCGAGATTGATGTCGGTTGAACATTATTGAAAGCATCATCAAAGTCAAGAAACGCTACCATCGTATATTTCTTGACAGCGAGAGAACCCTCTATGTAGCCGACTAGGTCGGGAAGGGCTGTTTCAGTCGGTTTGCCTTTACTTATGCATGCTGCTGCCGCAATCTCCAGGGATCTTTGTCCTAAGATATGTTTCTATCAAACTCTCAAGAGTCTTCAGCATAAAGGATGACAGACTACTAGCACGAAAATCTTTCCCCTTCGTGTGGTAGGGTTTTCCTGCTTTCGGAATGGAAATGACCTTCGTGTCCCTCCATCCCACAGGTATATATGACATTCTGATACAAGCAGAGTATACCTCCCTAAGCAAGGGAACCAGTCTATCAGACACAGCTTGTAATTCAACCGGTGATACATCATCCGGGCCTGGCGACTCAAAGGAGTCGAAACTTCTTATTGCCTAAAGGATTTTCGGCTCAGACACAATTTCCCAATGGCCTCCGGCGAATGCATACCAGTGATAACCTCTTCTGGCGCCACTTTGTCCGTTGGAGAATTTCCCGGAAAATGTGTATCAACGAGTAGTTCTAGTGTTTCCTCACTAGATATTATCCATACATTCTGTGACTTCTGGATATATCCCAACGTACTAGGACAGGACAGAATCTTCCTTAGCCTTGAGGTATCAGATGTATCCTCCACGGAGCTGCAGAATTCTACCCAGGAATTGTTCTGAGCCTTTCTAAGCTCGCCCTTATATTTTCTTAGCTCAGCCTTATAGTTGTCCCAATCGTGTGGTGCTCTTGTGGCTTTTGCTCTGTTTAAGAGTTTTCTGCAGTCCTTCTTTAGACCAATCAGCTCTGGGGTCCATCATGGCGGTCAGCGAGTCATTCAGGGTCTTCGTGATCCTCTTGACCACTATGTCTATATCCTCCGTAGTTTCCACTTCCTTTTCTAGTCTAGAAGGGATAGCGGTGCAGAATGTGTGGCGAAATCTATCCCAATCCGCCTTTCTTCTGTTAAGCCGAGGGACCACTACTCCAGTATTTTCCCAAAGGCTGAAACCAATATAACGATGATCAATCAGAGAAGCTGTGGTCATCCTTTTGTCCTTAAGAAAGATATTTTTAAGGCGGTCCTGGCCCCAGCAATATGTTGTTTTTTTAGAATATTCTGAATAAGAAATTTTGTCATTTATTGTCTACACAACTAGATAATAATCTTATAATTAAAGTGTAAATTTATTGTTATATAATATATCCAACTAAAGTAGGTTCTCAATAAATAAACTAGGTTATAATAAATAAAAAGTGGAATAAAACAATGTTTACAAATAAAAAGTGTTGAAAAAACAGCCGTATGTAATTGGGAATTTAACAAAACAAAACAAACAAATAAAAATAAATGCAAAAACAAAACAATTTAAACAATTTTTGAGAAAAATTGAATAAGCCGTTTTTTAAATGTAATCGTGTTGCTGATGCATTGAATATCGTGTGGTAGATTATTCCAAAGACGTATGTTGCTAATATAAAATAGTCGTTCAGACATAAGACTCCGTGTTCTAAAAGGTTTTAACTTTCTTTCTCTATCAGATTGGCAAATCTCAGTCTCTCAATGATCTGGTATTTAGAAGATTGTTGAAACTAAGTCCAAATAGAGAATCTACCTACATTTTGTGAAACGTGCTGACTCCTTTTCAAACCATACACATAACGGACTATCCTGTTAAAAGCTACATTCAATTTTCGGAGGCTCGAAGAATCACAATTCGAAAAAAGTTCATAACCATATATCAAACCTGGAACTAGGATAGATAATACATTCCCTGCGCATACAGACTGCCGTCTATCGCTTAGATACGACATAATCAGACTCGTTGCCGTTGATGTGAAGTTAAAAAAATTCCGTAGTTAAATTCATGTGATCAACCGTGTCGAAAGCTTTGGAGTGATCCAAAAGAACCGGAAAGCCAATTTTGTTCTCATCAATGTCCTTCCTGTTCGATTCAGCCATTTCAACCAACGCAGTAATGCAACTATGATCAGGGCGGAAACCGGACTGTCTTTCTGACAACAGGGACTCTTGGTGAAAATATACCAACATCTGTACATGAAGAATTTTCCCGAAAACCTTAGAGAAATAGCATAGAATTGATATCGGCCGATAATCAACGTTGGATTTGGGAATGGGGATAATCTTAGCATGCTTCCAAATAATAGGATACACACTGGAGCCCAAAATTGAATTAAACAGGTACGTAAAGTACGGTAGGAGATATGGAAGTAACATTCGTACAAATCTCGGATCAACTCCGTCCAAGCCAGTTGCATTTGACTTAACATGGACAAAACTCTCATAAACTTCCTCATGGCTAACACATCTAAACTCAAAAGGACTACGGGCATCAAAAACGAAAGCCGGCCCATCATCATCACTGTAAAATTGCGTGTCCGTTTGTTTATCGGGTATGCATACGAAGGTCTTCTTGAGTTCATCTAGATACCCATGGTATCGAGTGTTTGACTTGGGTTTACCCACTCCGATTCTCCGCTCCACTCCGCATTGATAAAACTGTTAACTTTCCTCCTGGCTTCACGGAATTCTTCTTTCAGCTCTGGAGACTTGAAACGCTACCATCTACTCTAAGTCAAGTCTCTATCATCATAGAGAAATGATTTCCGTAATGAAAGCTGTCAGCTGATCGACAGTTAAAAGTGTAAATATGTCATCCCAGTTCACCTGGAAGAACATACAAACTAAATGTTCATAATTCAAATTCACCGATAAGCGCCTTGATTCTTGATTTGAACCATGGCTTTGTTTTGGCCGAAGCCCTTTTATTCTGTATTGGAACTGTTGCATCATAGAGACGTAAAATGTCATCCCAGTTCACCTGGCAGACCATACCAACTAAATGTTCATAATTCAAATTACCGTAGTCACGATAAGGTAGGTCCTTCTCTTCCTTCTCCAAATCAAAATCGTAGGCGAGATAAATGAGATCATGCTTAGAGAAACATGGAACAGAAATCTAATCATACAATGATATCTTCAAAGAATTATTGACAAAGAAAAAATCTAAGAGTGTATTGACGGTTGACGTGAAATGTGTGGGGTTTATATTATTGGTGGCGAATAGGCCAAGTGTCAACATAGCATCGGTCAAAGCTGAATCTATAAGTATGTTTGAGTTAAAGTCCCCAGTGATTATAACATCACTATAACCCAGTGCTACGGACTCCAGTACAACCTGAAGCCCATGTATGTCAATCGTATTATTCGGACGGTATATACAACCAACTAAAACTTTCTCACGATCTGAAGATAGTTCAACAAACACGTCCCCGAATTCAGACTTTAAACGAATTCTAGCTTTCAGGTCTCATCTGACATAAATGGCAACACTACCTCCGCGATTTCCCCTGTCAGATCTGAACACAGTATATCCATTTAAGTTAACGAGACTGTCAGCTATGGAAGGACTAAGCCATGTTTCCGAAAGGCATATAATATCAATGCCTGATCCTTCAAAAATATATCCAAATTCATCAATCTTCCTTACCAGACCTTGAGAATTTATGTGGCATATCTTTAAACCATTTCTTTGCCTAGCCAATATTCGAACCAAGCTTTTTGTTCCGTCTATGGAATTTGTATTAACATATTTGCATCATTTATCAATGTTAAAAAATACATATAGAATTTCCTTTAAATATAAAAAAATATTACTGCAATTTTTTATTAAGAATAGGTTTAATTTCCATATTTTGTTAGCCAAAGAGACCTCCCCCCCTGCTACGTCCCTGATGGTAGCTATATATAAATCTGAACCAATTTGGATCAAATTACATACACATAGCAGGTGTCATAGAAAATTTGATAAAGTTCGGATGATAAATGCGCTTACAAACGCTCTAGAAGTGAAAATTGGCCACCACATATATATGAAGGCTATATCTAAATCTAAACCGATTTCGCGTGCCAAATTTCGTGAAAATCAGTTGATAAATGACAAAATAATTGCAATTTTAGTCCCAATTGGTCTAACATTTATATGGGAGCTATATCTAAATCTAAACCGATTTTAACCAATTTTTGTATTTTCTGTTGAGGCATAGCCCAAGAGTCATCTGTGCCAAATTTCAAGATTTTTATGAAAGTAAAACAAAATATTTTTCTTTCTTATAAAAATGCTTTAGTAGACGTCTAATATCAAATTTTAACGGCCAATAAAATAAGAAATCAATAAAAACAGTCTCCTGTAAAATTTGGATTTTGTCGTTTGCATCGTTTTCGCGGGAAGGGCTCGATATTATAACTTACATACATATCTTTTGTGGTTATTGCCTGATTTGCTTTGAGGTTCTTGCGTTGTAAAATCCCAACGGTTTAGATTGTCGACACAAAATTTTAACAGAAGTTGGAAATCGATCGAATTTTATTAAAAACTGAAAATATCCAAATGAAAAGTGTATATGATGGACATTTTTTTGGGTCGAATATTGAATCCATCTGTTCTCTGTTCACGAGAAAATTTCCACAATATATATATCTGTGGCTATGTAAATTGGAAATACACACTTACGTATTTTGCCAAATGCATTCAAATAAAAGATCTCTTTTTGTCTCTTGATAATTATAACTTTTAATGTAAACTATTTTTTGGGAAATGCTTAACGAACAATGAATTTACAAATATGAAGGGATGGACTTTGCTTCTTAAATGAGTGTACGAAATATTTCATAATCTACAATATTAACATAATGACAAACAAACGCATAGTCGCGTGTATATTCTGAAGCACATAACGTCTATTGCAATTGGCTTACTAGTGGGCGAGTCGATATGAAATATGTGGTTCTCAGGCCACATAGACAGGACAACCTAATAATCTAATTACCCGATACCAAAGTTGCTGATCAATCAAATGGATGGAGGCATCTACTTAAATTCTAATTAACCTATTCAATGCTCCGACCAATGTGGCCAATTCTGAAAACTTTCATATAAACCATCAGCTGAAGCTGCCGTCGATGCAGGGTCCAATTTATTTGCGCCCACAATTCTGTAATCCGGCGAAAGCTTATCCAGGCGTACACCTTCCTCGAGCAGCAGCTTAGTGACCTTGAGCTGCTTGTCTGAGGGTTTAGTTGTTTTGAATGATCCTATGTAGGCCAACGAAATGCTGTCATCGTTGTAACCCTTGATGGTTGAACCTCTGTTATCCCAACCGCGTCCTTCGTATACATTGCCATCGCCCCCTATCAGAAAGTTGTAGATAATGTCGTCTTGTCGTTGGGATTCAATGTTGAAGGTTTGAGTATTGCGCACCGTAAATGTACAGGCCGCCTGGAAGTATATATAAGTTAAAGAATTTTGTGGATTTTTGGGACTAATTGTAAGGGGGCCCATACAAACCTGCGTTTCGCAATTCGTAGTCTTGGTGTCAATTACTATGACTCGCGCAACGGGAGGATCGAGTTGTACCCACGGATTTATAGGTGGTTGAGCTAACCAGCCATCTCTAGGAACTATCCGGAGAATAGTACCCCCACCAAGGTTGTCTTGAGCTGTAAAAAATTAAAAAAATAAAATAAATCCATTGTTCTTTTTGGATTGAAGAGCAGTGTGTAGGCTGTAAAAAAATGTTTGTGTTCATGGAAATTCATAAATTCCAAAAGTGAGATTTAGATGTGCTATTAAGGGAAGCATAATTTTACTGATTTTAGTCTTACGTGATATGATAACGTACGTACGTTGAAAAAATTTATGTTAAGAAAAACATATAATCTGGCAAATGAGTAAAACAAAAAAATTGAAAATTAAAAAAAATTTTGTTCGTATTCATATAAATTTACAACCCTAGTAAAATTTTAAAAATTTTGGACAATTTGAGATCAAATTTTATCCAAATTTATATTATTGGATATATTTACGTTAGGTTAGGTTTAAGTGGCAGTCTGCCATCAGGCTCACTTAGACGCTTTCGTCTATTGTGATACCACAGGAACAGAAGAAGGAAGATGCCTTCTAGTTCTTACGGTTGAACCATCTAAATAGCTTCAAAAAGCCCAACAACTTGCGAGCGTTCACATCAGCTAAATTAGACAGGTTCTCAAAGAAATGAGAATCAAAAGTGGAATTCCTTCTGACTGCCACTGAAAGACACACACACACAGAAGGTGTTCTATAGTCTCTTCTTCTTCGATGCCCTCACAGCTTCTGCAAAAGTCGTTACTGGCAACCTTCAGTCTGTTAGCATGTTTTCCGAATGGACGGTGACCTGTCATGACGGACACAATGACTGAGACGTCTGTTCTTGCCACCGATAGCAAAGCGGTAGACCTCTTCAAGTCTTGATTAGGCCACATAGTTTTGTCATGCTCACAGCCCCCTCGTCCGCTTTACAATTCTGCTAAATCAGACAAGTTCTCAAAGAAATGATAGACTAAAGTGGAACTCCTTCTGACTGCCAGTGCCGGACACACACACTGCAGATATATATTATAGTCTCTTCTTGCTCAACATACTCACAATAGAAGTCGTTACTTGCAACCTTCAGTCTGTCAACATATTTTCCCATCAAACAGTGACTAGTCACAATGACGGAGACGTCTGTTGTAGTGAGCGACAGCAAAGCGTTAGAACTCTTCAAGTCTAGGTTTGGCCACATAATTTTGAAGTTTTCGCAATCCCCACTAATGGCTTAAGGATACATGTCGCAAGAACATAGCAACAAATTCCAATTCCCCTGGAATGTGTAAGATAGTTTCTTGTCCTGCAAACTCATCTTCTCTACAATTTCCTGGGATGTCTCTTCTATGAAAGATCTGCGGCAGTCGAGGGCGGTTTGAGTTCAGAGAAATTTAATGCCAATCGTCGTTATGATATTTTAGCCATTCCACCAGTTTATTGATTCCAAGTATCTCGGCTTGATACACTACTTGAAGACTTGAAGAGTTCTAACGCTTTGCTGTCGCTCACTACAACAGACGTCTCCGTCATTGTGACTAGTCACTGTTTGATGGGAAAATTTGTTGAAAGACTGAAGGTTGCAAGTAACGACTTCTATTGTGAGTATGTTGAGCAAAAAGAGACTATAATATATATCTGCAGTGTGTGTGTCCGGCACTGGCAGTCAGAAGGAGTTCCACTTTAGTCTATCATTTCTTTGAGAACTTGTCTGATTTAGCAGAATTGTAAAGCGGACGAGGGGGCTGTGAGCATGACAAAACTATGTGGCCTAATCAAGACTTGAAGAGGTCTACCGCTTTGCTATCGGTGGCAAGAACAGACGTCTCAGTCATTGTGTCCGTCATGACAGGTCACCGTCCATTCGGAAAACATGCTAACAGACTGAAGGTTGCCAGTAACGACTTTTGCAGAAGCTGTGAGGGCATCGAAGAAGAAGAGACTATAGAACACCTTCTGTGTGTGTGTGTCTTTCAGTGGCAGTCAGAAGGAATTCCACTTTTGATTCTCATTTCTTTGAGAACCTGTCTAATTTAGCTGATGTGAACGCTCGCAAGTTGTTGGGCTTTTTGAAGCTATTTAGATGGTTCAACCGTAAGAACTAGAAGGCATCTTCCTTCTTCTGTTCCTGTGGTATCACAATAGACGAAAGCGTCTAAGTGAGCCTGATGGCAGACTGCCACTTAAACCTAACCTAAGTGAGCCTGATGGCAGACTGCCACTTAAACCTAACCTAACGGAAATATATCCAATAATATAAATTTGGATAAAATTTGATCTCAAATTGTCCAAAATTTTTAAAATTTTACTAGGGTTGTAAATTTATATACCCCGAAACCCACCAGGTCGTCTGGAACCATCCGTACAGAAATCTGCGCACCTTCTATTGCCTGGTTTATTATAATTCTACTCGATTTTAATAGGAACTAGCTGACCCGGGCCCGCTCCGCTGCGCCTTCTTTTACTTTATATAGAACAAAAGTTTTCTTGGAATATTTATTTTCGACAATTAAAGAGCTTTTAGTGAAATACCATGCTACGAAAACAGTATATCGCTTGACTAACAGTTTAACAATACAAGTGCCTTTATCTGAATCCCATATGGTCTTTATTGGTCTGCGAATTTAAGATTGGATGTAAGGTGTACTCCATTCTTAAAATACTTTATGTCAGTCCGATATTCTCATGAAATCTGATTTAGGGGAGTTTTCGGGGGTGAGGTGGTCCCCCAGACACTAGGCCCTGAAAAAATATCAGCATCGTGCTCTTCTCTCAAATACCATTTATTTAAACCCCATATTGCCATTGGTTTAAGGGGAGTTTATGGGATGAGGCGTTCCCCAACCACATGGCCCCAAAATTGGTTATCAAATTCGTTTTCTAATCTAAATTTACTTTCATTTGAGCCACATATTGGCATGGTCGAAAAATTTTTACCCTCTGGGGGGTGTTTTGGCAAAGAGTTGATGCCCTTAATACATGGTCCTAAATTTGGATGTCAAATTCGTATTCTGCTCCCAAATTGCGATGGTCACTAAAATTGGTGTTTGTGGGGAATTTTAGGGAAGGGGTAGACCACCAGAAAATTGGTCCCGAAAGTGGGTATCAATTCTTACTCTATCCCCCAATACCTTTCATTTACGCTCCACATTGACATGGTCGGTAAATATGCCCAATTTAGGGATGTTTTGGGGATTGGAGTGGTCCCCCAAACACCAAGCCCGGAAAATATATCAGCAACATGCTCTATTCTCATATATCTATATATCATTTGTTTGAACCCCATATTCCCATTGGCCTAAAAATTGGCTATCAAATTGGATTTCTAATCTCATTTAAACTCCTTATTGCAAAAATCAGCAAATATGTCCTATGCCCCATACCGGGGCATTGACCCTAAAAACTATAAATATTTAGTTCCACTTCTTTAAGACCCAAATTGTCTTGGTGAGCAAATACGTCCTATTTGGGGGTTGTTATGGTGGTGGGACGTCCCCTAAACAGTTGGTCCCTAATTTTGATATCCGATACATGGTCTACTCCAAAATACTTTTAATTTGAGCCCCATATTTCCATAGTCGGCAAACATGACAGGCTTGGGGGTGTTTTTGGGATGGGCGGCCACTCAGTGAGTTGGCCTTGAAAATATATATCGGATTAGTGTTCCACTTTAAAAACCCTCTTATTTGAGCCTCATATCGCAATAGTTAGCAAATACTTACTACTTGGGTGGTGTTGTGGGGGTGGGGTGGCCCCATAGACATTTTTCCCGAATATTGATATCAAATTCGTGCTTTACTCGAAAAGACCTTTCATTTGAGCCCCATTTTGCTATGGTCGTAAATTTGTCCCCTTTGGGGGATGTTTTTGG